>NW_028261393.1:12669043-12850777 GCF_051295495.1 Thamnophis sirtalis | reverse complement strand
GAGAGGAAGAGAAAGAGAGAGACAGAGAGAAAGACAAAGAGGGGAAAAGAGCCAGACAGAGACAGAGAGAGGGAAAGAGAGACAAAGAGAGAAAGAAAGAGAGACAGAGAGAAAGAGAGAGGGGGGGAAAGAGAAAGAGAGAAAGAAAGAGAGAGGGGGGAAGAGACAGACAGACAGAGAAAGAAAGAGAGAGAGAGAAAGACAGGGGGAAGAGACAGACAGAGACACATTGTGAGAGAGAGAGAGACAGACAGACAGAGAGGAAGACAGAGCGGGGGAAGAGAGAGAGAGAGAGAGAGAGAGAGAGAGAGAGAGAGAGAGAGAGAGAGAGAGAGAGAGAAGAGAGAGAGAGAGAGAGAGAGAGAGAGAGAGAGAGAGATGGATTTTTAAAATTCTGCCTATTTGCAAAGTTCAATATTTCTGCTTCCACCAACCCACAAGCTTTAGGGGTGTTTTGTTTCCAAGCTGACCAAGCTTGTGGCCTTTGTCCTGAACCCCAATAATTGGACTGTGTTCCTTTACACACCAAGCTCTAGTGTGGTTTTGCTGGGCTTTAGATGTGTGAAACCAAACGTTGGGGGTTTATAAAAGTCAATGGCTGAGTCCTATTTACACTCCAGACCATTATGCCTTGTTCAACAAACCATGGTTTAGTGCGACGCATGAACCCAGTCCATGTGCCTGAGAGAAAACAGCTAAACTACTAAGGAAGACATAGCAGCAATGGTAATAAGGTTGCTTTGTTTACAATTACAAATGTTTCAATAAACTATAAATAAGAACAAAAACCATAAAACTAGCCATTCAAAACTTCTTCTGCAATCTTATAAACCTATTAGGAATTCATGTTTTTTCCCCCACAGGAAAATAATGATTAAGTCCCTTTTCTCAGGGCCATTTTACCTTCGAACAGTCACGAAGTGAATGGTTATAAGTTGAGGACTACCTATAACACTTACGTAAAAAGTCTCTCATGTGCAAAGCTCAATTGTCCCTTTGTTTTTCTTATCACGGAAATGATGGACTTGGGAATAGATTCGTGGGGGAAACACAGTGACAACTCACCTGATAGTAATAGCACTTATATACCGCTTCACGGTGCTTTTACAGCCCTCTCTAAGGGGTTTACGGAGTCATCCTATTGGCCCCAACAGTCTGGCTCCTCATTTTACCCACTTTGGAAGGATCGAAGGCTGAGTCAACTTTGAACCAGTTGGTCAGGATCGAACTGCTAGCAGTGGACACAGCTTGCATAATCCATTCTAACAACCAGGAAGGAAGGAAGGAAGGAAGGAAGGAAGGAAGGAAGGAAGGAAGGAAGGAAGGAAGGAAGGAAGGAAGGAAGGAAGGAAGGAGGGAGGGAGGGAGGGAGGGAGGGAGGGAGGGAGGGGGAGGGGGGAGGGAGGGAGGTAGCAATAGCACTTAGACTTAACTACCGCTTCACGGTGCTTTTACAGCCCTCTCTAAGTGGTTTACAGAGTCATCCTATTGGCCCCAACAATCTGGATCCTCATTTTACCCACCTTGGAAGGATTGAAGGCTGAGTCAACTTTGAACCAGTTGGTCAGGATTGGACTGCTGGCAGTGGACAGCTTGAGGTTCGAGGTTCATTTTATTTATATGCCGCCCTATTCCCAATGGGACTCAGGGCAGCGCACAAACCCAAGGAGGGGAAGGGAAACACAAAACTACAACAGAAAATACAGAGCATTTAAAACAACCAACAGCCACACGATTCGAGAGGGGAAGGGAACTCATCGACCCCAGGCCTGCTGACACAGCCAAGTTTTAACGGCTTTTTGGAAGGCCTGGAGAGAGGTGAGGGTCCGAATCTCTGCGGGGAGCTCATTCCAAAGGGCCGGAGCCGCCACAGAGAAGGCCCTCCCCCGGGTAGTGGCCAGATGACATTGGCCAGTAGACGGAACCTGGAGGAGGCCTAATCTGTGTGATCTAATGGGTCTTTGGGAGGTAATTGGCAGCAGGCGGTCTCTCAAGTACCCAGGTCCAATACCATGAAGGGCTTGCATACTGCATTCTAGCAACTAGGAAGGGAGGGAGGGAGGGAGGGAAGGGAGGGAGGGAGGGAGGGAAGGAAGGGAGGGAGGGAGGGAGGGAGGGAGGGAGGGAAGGAAGGAAGGAAGGAAGGAGAGAGGGAGCAATAGCACTTAGACTTAAATATCGCTTCACAGTTGCTTTTACAGCCCCCTCTAAGTGGTTTACAGAGTCAGCCTCTTGCCCCCAACAATCTGGCTCCTCATTTCACCCACCTCAGAAGGATGGAAGGCTGAGTCAACCTTGAGCCCCGTCAGGATTGAACTCCAGGCTGTGAGCAGAGTTTGCCTGCAATGCTGCATTCTAACTATTGCGCCGATGTAAGCCAGAATGGGACAACTTGCCCAACTAACTCGCCAGAGCCAACACCCCATGGGACAACTCCCCGCGGAATGATTCAACCAATGCAAAAGTTAAATTAATTCCAATGGAACTGTGCCCAATAATAATGAAAGAAAGAAAGTCAACCCAGAAATACAAGAGTTACGATCATTTCAATCAAAACATGGTCACCGATAATAAAAGTAATGGGATGAAACGATTGATGCAGTGTTGAATTGTCCCGCGGCAAGTTGGCCATGGGGAGTTCTTTGGCCAACTGTCCCGTGTCAAATGAATCGTGGTGAGCTGGCTGTAGCAAGTTGGCTGTGGTGGGTTGTCCGAGATCCCCTGTAAGCAGGCCATGCAGGTGGCCTTTAAGCAATCAGGAATTGTTAATATGATCCTCGCAGTGGTGGGATTCAAAAATTTTTTACTATCAGTTCTGTAGGCATGGCTTGGTGGGCGTGTCATGGCTTGATGGGCGTGTCATGGCTTGGTGGGCTTGGCTTGGTGGGTGTGGCAGGGGAAGGATACTGTAAAATCTCCATTCCACCCCATTCCAGGGGAAGGATACTGCAAAATCCCCCTTCCCTCGCAATCAGCTGGGACTTGGGAGGCAGAGAATAGATGGGGGGCGAGGCCAGCCAGAGGTGGTATTTACCGGTTCTCCAAACTACTCAAAATTTCCAGTGCCGGTTCTCCAGAACCGGTCAGAACCTGCTGAATACCACCTCTGGATCCTCGCCTTGGAAAAGAAGGGCCAAGGGCAGGCAAGAAGCTCCTTTTTCCACTTGGCACCTAACTTAACATCCTACACCTTAGGAATTAAGTGGAGAGCAAGTGCGGGGGGGGGGGGACCAAAGCCAGACCGTGTTCCTTGACAGCTCTGAATTAAGATATTCCAGCTCTTTATAGAACCGCTTCCAAATCCATGAAAGTAAAGAGAGCAAATGTAATTGGTATGCAGGATGTATCCCTGCTCAAAGGTAGCAGAACTAATGCTGTCCCGTTAATGAACTGAGTGAGTAATAGCCATGGGTATAGAAAAGCTTATGTCTGAAACTAATCCCAGTTAATGAATCTATTGTTACAGGTATTAAATGGTGACAGGGGGGGCTTCATCCATCAAACATCCATTAATCACAGCATCCCCGCCTTCGCTTATTATGGAGGCGCCAGAAAAGGAATCTTAATGATATTAGTCAGAGACCAGTGGTGGAATGTGACCTCGGACGAGCGGAGGATTTCAGGTGAGGAGGGTCCGGTGGGATGTGCATTTCGAGAGGTGACCGGGCAGCCTCCTCTCCCCTGGGGGTTGTATGATCTTGTCTCTGCTGGCTCAGTTTGCTTTGGAATAGCATGCTGCAGCCTCCATGGCCTCATCATGGGCTCCTGGTCCAGCCATGAGGAAAACCACAGCTATGGTTGCACAAAAAAGAGGCATCCCTCTTGGATTTTACTCCACTAGCCGTTGCTAACCCGGCGCTCATCTCCGTTTCAAGCCTATTGAGCCAGCACTTCCAAAGACAATGTCAAGATTCAGGTTAATGTCAGAGCCGAGGTGGCGCAGTGGTTAAATGCAGCACTGCAGGCTACTTCAGCTGACTGCAGTTCTGCAGTTCGGCTGTTCAAATCTCACCGGCTCAAGGTTGACTCAGCCTTCCATCCTTCCGAGGTGGATAAAATGAGGACCCAGATTGTTGTTGGGGGCAATATGCTGACTCTGTAAACCGCTTAGAGAGGGCTGAAAGCCCTATGAAGCGGTATATAAGTCTAACTGCTATTGCTATTGCTATTGCTATTGCTATTGCTATTGCTATTGCTATTCCTATTCCAAATGACACTCCCAACGAAAGAAGACTCCGAGGCTTGAGTCTCCTCAAAGTTCCATTTTATTAGAGATATCGTATTGGCACATCTGGGAAAACCCGAATCTTCCAAGTTTTCCCCAGCCAAGAGAAAGTTCAACTCCCTGCCCAGCACCCACATGTCCATCACATGATCCAATCAAGCATATCATCAAAGCCAAGAGTATCGCAGCTGCAGGGCCAGGTGACCTTGACTTTCTGAGAAAGAATGTTATTATGGCAACATACCACCCACACTCTGTATAATTCCCCCCATCCCATTTTCCCACAGTAGGAAATGTGGCAGGCCTGAAATCCAAAAGGTAAAAGATGGCTTCCAGGTGTGACAGACATTTCCGCTACCATGTGGCCAGCATGACATCACGGAATGCTGTTACTTCCCACTGAAGTGGTACCTATTTATCTATTCGCATTTGCATGCTTTCGAACTGCTAGGTTGGCAGGAGTTGGAGCGAGGACAGGAGGTCACCCCCCCCCCCATCAGCATGGTGCTCAGGTTTCAATCCTGGCCTGCTGGCTTTCCAACCAACAAGCCCAGCATTGTAACCGCTGAGCCACTGTAGTGCTGCCCTATGTTTACAAAGCATGCCAGTTATTTGAACAGCTCCTCTGAAGAACACTATTTTTCCATATGGTCCCAGATCAGGAGAGCATCAGGGGGGACACTGAAGACCTTCAGGATGCAGAAAATCAAGCCCCCAATAGAAAAAGAGATGAGGGCTGGTTTCATTTTTCTTCCACCCATGAGATTGCACAGATTTTGTTGGCACAAGGTTAGCAGAGAGGGGGCCAGAGCCGTATGCCAGTTATCAGCTGCCTTCAGAGTCAGACATCAGTGAGGCAGACGAACAGCTGGAGCCTGTTCTCAGCGTGTGCATGCACAAAGTTGCCAGATGAAGGGAACAGCTAAAGAACAGGGGTTGACTTGGGAGTAAGGCCACAGGTGGACGATGAATGGCCTCTCCCAGAGGAAGTAAAAGAGGAGCGAAAGGGGAGTGGAGTTTGCAGGAGACAAATAGTTCATTTAATTGGTTCGTGACTCTCCAAGACTCCTTGCCATATTTTGCAGATATCGGCCTGTCAGCTCTCCAAGCCAGATAAGGTCTGTGACTGTAAATCCTCCCTTGAAAGACTTTGCTGGATGTGAATGAGCAGAATTCACAGTAAATTAATAAAAGGATTTTTCGCCGAGACAAGGAGTTTGCTTTCTGCTCTTGGGAAGCCTCGGTCAGAACAATAGTTAGCTTTTCCAAATATCTGGTGTGGGGAGCTTAGGAAGAGCTAAAAATTCAACAAATTCTGGAAGAAGATTAAGATATTATATTTGGGAGCCTGATTAATGCTTAGGAGAGGGGTTAAGAGTTATTTTTGTTTGACTTAAATCTCCTGGTGGTTTTAAGACCGATCCAAGATTTTTTTTTCTAGCCAAGTATGGAGCTGGTTTGTCACTGCCGTAGTCTTCTTTTTCTTCCTTTTAATTTCCTGGTCTACTTTCTTTTCCTGAAATTCCCTAATGCTTCCCCACTCAAATATTAGTCTGGCCCACCCCCCTGCTTAGTTTCCCTGGGTTTACTTTGCACATCATGCTAAGCCATATAATCATAATTTACAAACCACATGGGTTTCACTGCACACTGACGGCAAAATGAAACACAAACCAGATTATAACTTAGCCTGATGTACGATCCAGCCGGTAAAGTCTGGCACCAAAATCTGAATTGGGTTTACAAACATGAAATTGGGAAAACTGACATACTGTTCTGCTGCGTGATCTCCTCTTTCCTAAAGGAGGAAATCCTTAAAAAAATTTAACCAGAGTTTATTTTATTCCACAATGCCCTGAAGTATATATATTTGCTTTATGTAAAATATTTATAGTCTATTAATTCAAATGTATATAATATATGCCAAACATATACGGAAGTAAGGAAAGTTTGCCCCAAGGATTACAGTTTAACCATTCACACAACAAGCTTACCCACAGTTAACTTAACCAAGTTTTACTAATTTAGTTTTCTGAGTTTGAACAACATTCTGAACCTGAGACTAACCACGTGGGTTGGGTTTTAAAGATTATAAGGAAGATGACTTTGAAGGAGATATGCAAAACCTGTTGCCAAGGCAACAAGGGATGGAACATTTTTAAAGTCCAGATTGCCCAGATAATGCTTGGAAATGGCTCAGATAGATACCTCCCTAATTCACTGAAGGGGGGAAAGAGATATAGCACAATGAGATTTGCAAGCTTCTGTTATTATAGCCAGTCTTGATAAAATGAGCTACCTAGTGGGATTGATAGGTTGACTATGGCCTGTCGACCACTGGCCCCTATGGCAGAATATGTAACACCACAGAAACTAGTGTCCGACTCCGAAGGCAGCTGAAAACTGTCTGATGGCCCTGGCCCCATCTCTGCCTCCTATGCAGAGCTCCAGGACTGGCCCATGTTCCTCCCCAATCTCCTCACTGTCTGAGTCGGGCCACAACACACATATTCATCCAACAATATTGTAGAAGATGAGGGATATATAACACCGTAGAAACTAGTGTCTTCCGAATTGCAAATCTTATAGGTCGCAATAAGTCAGACTGGGGATGGTGGTTTGTGCAGTTTTATTTGGCGTGCCAAGAACTACATGCATAACATAAACTGGACCACGCTGAGTGATTATGTGCTATACAGTGGTGGGTTTCAAAATTTTTTAGAACCTCTTCTGTAGGTGTGGCCTGCTTTGTGGGAGTGGCTTGCCAGCCATGTGACCGGGTGAGAGTGGCTTGTAAGCCATGTGACTGGTGGGCATGGCCAACTTGTAAAATGTGGTGAAACTCACTTAACAACGCTCTTGCTTAGCAACCAAAATGTTGGCTCAGAAACTTTGGCATTTGAAGCATGCAAGTCTTTAAGATGTCAAGTTACAAGACCCTTTCATCCCTAACCCTTTAGAGAAAACCGCCCATGGGTGTTCAAACTTGACAGCTTTAAGACTTGTGGACTTCAACTCCCAGAAGTCCTCCTCCAGTCATGTTGGCTCAGGAACTCTGGCATTGAAGCACGCAAGTCTTAAAGCTGTCAAGTTACAAGACCCTTGCTGGCAAGCCACTCCCACCAGGTCACATGGCCGGCAAGCCACTCCCACAAAGGAGGCCACACCTACAGAGTAGGTTCAAAAAAAAATTGAAACCGACCAATGTGCCTTACCCACATGGATCAAAGCTCTGAATCTTGTAACCACCCTGAATCCCTGAAGGAAAGACAGGATATAAATCTAATAAACAAATACATAAACTTGATCAAAGGATATTGATAAGATCCATGGGTAAATGTATGCATGTTGTAATCCGAGCAATGATGTAAAATTAAATCACATTTTTATTTAATATGTTTAATCCCCGTTGCCGCTTTTAAAAATATGTCACCAAGCCTCTTTGTACAATGCAGTCCTTAGCATGCTCTTCCTTTGGAGGAGGGGCAGTCCTTGAACTCACCAAAATTATATTCCTGTTTTATGCTAGAGATCAGACTCATTTAAGATCAGGAAGTGATTAGCAGGACAATTATTCAACTCTCTATTTACTGTAGGGAGGCAGTGGCTCAGCGGCTAAGATACTGAGGTTAGTGATCAGAAAGGTCGGCAGTTCGACGGTTCGAATCCCTAGTGCTGTGTAACAGAGTGAGCTCCCGTTACTTGTCCCAGCTTCTGCCAACCTAGCAGTTTGAAAGCATGTAAAAAATGCAAGTAGAAAAATATGAATCACCTTTTGTGGGAAGGTAACAGCGTTCCATGCACCTTCAGCATTTAGTCATGCCGGCTGCCTCTTCGGCTTTGAAATGGAGATGAGCACCGCCCCCTAGAGTCAGGAACGACTAGCACATATGTGCGAGGGGAAACTTTACCCTTACTTATTTACTGCATTGCCCACTTCCAATATTAAAACTACTTCCTCCAATTTGACAAGGTTCCATTTAATCATTTAATTGCCAAAAGGAATGGCTGTTCGATACAGCTTGCCAAGAATTTTTTCCCCCTTAATTCTTCCAGAAAGTTAGCCAGTAGTCTCGGATAAATTAAAGTCCAATTATAAACATTTCCTTTGCTTCAAAACTGAGTGGTTGATCAATTGACTGTTTGATTTACACCTCATCGTTCTAGTCGAGTATCGAAATTGCAAAATTTAGCGAGGCTTCTGCAATGCTGTTTTAACTGAATCCAAAGGCAGGGAATGCTGGTTTATTTCACCCGTCTGATATGTCCTTGCTAACCCCTGGTAAAGTTGAATCGCAATGAAGCTTTCTCAGGCTTTCCGGTAGAGGAATTTGAAATGTGAATAAAGACTTTTGACTTTTTCATTTCGTTCAGTCCCCTGGGTTTGTGTTCTTCGAATTTGGCTGGTCGTTGGGTCCCTCTGTAGGCAAAGTTGTACTATTACAATAAGTCATCTTTTTGCTGCGGGAAAAGCATCCAAGTTTGTTAGATCTGTGTACAGCTACTCCGCTGCAGATATGGGGCACGAAGAAAGGCTGAGTTCACACAACCACCTTCATTTAGTGTTGAAATTAAGTCATTTCTGAGTTTAATAACACCCTATGCCACTAAAGAATTTTACAAAATCAAAGAAAAGTGTGTGTTGGGGATGTAGTATCTTATCTGAATTGACAAGGTTCAGTGTGTTGCCAGAATACAGCCAAAAGATGCTGGCTTCTGTTGATACTCTGTCCCTTTCATAAAATGTTACTGGAATGTGTGGGTGGAGGGGAATAACTCTGATTATACTTCTGTTCCTCCCAGGTTCCTACCTTCCGCCTCTTACAATTAAGGAAAAAATATAAAAAGAAGGTTAGCTAGTAAGGGGACTGGAGACTAAAACATATGAAGAACGGTTGCAGGAACTGGGTATGTCTATTCTGATGAAAAGAAGGACTAGGGGAGACACGATAGCAGTGTTCCAATATCTCAGGGGTTGCCCCAAAGATGAGGGAGTCAAACTATTTTCCAAGGCACCTGAGGGTAGAACAAGAAGCAATGGGTGGAAACTAATCAAGGAGAGAAGCAACTCAGAACTGAGGAGACATTTCCTGACAGTTAGAACAATTAATCAGTGGAACAGCTTGCTTCCAGAAGTTGTGAATGCCCCAACAGTGGAAGTCTTTAAGAAGATGTTGGATAGCCATTTGTCTGAAACGGTATAGGGTTTCCTGCCTAGGCAGGGGGTTGGACTAGAAGACCTCCAAGGTCCCTTCCAACCCTGCTATTGTATTGTATTGTATAGTATGAGTAGGAGATCTCCACTAGAGAGCAACCAAAGGGAATGTGTCCGTGTATACTAGAGCAAGCCCCAAACAGTGTGAATCTAATTGCAATGTGGCCAGAGTAGCAATTTAATGATAAAAGCTCATGTTTTGCATGAAGTTCCTATAGTATAATATAGACTTTATTGTCGTTGTACAAAATAAATACAATGAAATTGGTTTTAGCCTCACTGGTGCAAAATTATAGCAGAAACCGGGAGTGGGGGAGAAAAAGAAAAAAAATAGTCATATGTTTCCTGCCTGTGCATGGAGTGATTGTGGTTGGATTTAAAAGTCTGACAGCCCAAGGATAGAAATTATTTTTTAAACCTAATTGTTTGGCTGGCTATGCTTTGATGTCTTCTGCCCGATGGTAGAAGTGCAAAGAGACACTGACCAGGGTGTGAATCATCTCTGAGTATCTTCCTTACTCTGCTAAAGCAGCGAGATCTGCCGATGTCATCCAGTGGTGTCAGAGGGCAACCAATGGTTTCTTGGGCCGAATTGATCACTCTCTGTAGTGCCTTCCTGTCTGCAGCTGTTAAACCAGCGTATCATTCTATAATGTAGTATGTGAGGACACTTTTTATGGTGGACCAATAGAAAGAGGTCATCAGCCGTTTTTCCACCTGGTTTTCTATCCAGTTCTTGGCATTTTCACAGAAATCTGGTAAGACTTCCCTGCATGTAATCTGGGAAAGTCAATCTAAGTAGAGGCTGGTTCACACTTCATGCCACATCGTGGTTTGTTGACTAAAGCACAATGCTTGTATTCCCCCAATAATCAAAATCAAGCAAATATTATTATGACTTGGCCATGGGGAGAATTTTGGACTCCTGCCTGGAATCCTGTGATTCCAGGCATCTAGCAGAGCAAATCCATCTGAGTTGAGCCCAGCTCGTTAAGATAAACGCTTGAACTCCAAAAGATCAAGTCAAATTTATTAAGGAAGCAACATTGTTTCACAGAAATGTCCTTGTCCTAAGGGAGCAGAGAAGACAGAAGCACCCTATAAGAAACAAGCTAAAGGAGAGAGCCTTAAAGGGGGCATAGATGTGCTACCATTGATGGGGAGCAGTATGAAAAATCCTAGAACCATAATGGCAAACCTATGGCACGTACGCCACAGGACAGGTGGCACACAGAGCCCTCTCCGTGGGCGTGTGAGCCATCTCCCCAGCTCAGCTCCACTGCCTATGCGCATACACCTCCTGCCAGCCAGCTGGTTCTCGGGTCTCTGCCCTGCATGCACGGAGGGCAGGGTGCATGCAGCAGATGCATTCAAATGGGTGGGGGGCATGGGGGCATGCACACATGCACGGGAGACTGCGTGTGCATCCATGGGGGTGCATTCAGGGGGCAGGGGGAGCGCGGGGTCACGTACACATGCACAGGAGTCGGGTGTGCATCCATGGGGGTGCATGCGGGGGGGTCACACACTCATGCACGGGGCTGGGGAAGAGCAGGGGTCATGCATGCATGCACGCACATGGGTGGGGCACATGAGGGGCACACACGCATTGTATTATCATTGCATTTTGGCACGCGACGACAAAGATTAGCCATCCCTGTCCTAGACCTTCTCCCGTCTTCAGGTGGCACATTTTTGAGGCCGTCCTGCTTCCTTCAAAAGCTGCCTTAAAACGTTCTCCTGCAACGCAGGCCCATTGGAAGAAAAGCTCGGTAGGCTCTTCGGGGGAGTTTTGCTGCCCTGTCACTTTTTCTGCTGAGGTGGCAGAATGTCCCGTTGATAAGTGAACCAGAGTTCACTCTTAATGGTATAAAGTGTATGAAATGGAAGGCTTCTCCAAACAATGCGAGCACTGGCTTTGAAAGGAGCAAAGGACCCCTGAAATGCTGAGATGGGGACATTTGCAATATATGCTGCATTTAAAATAATAATAATGTGCAACTACTCCTCCATAGGAGACTCGCTCTGTCATGATCAGAGAGCGTTTGGATGAGTGAGTGAGAGCAGAACCAGACCGGTACTTCAAACCATATTTTTTTTCCTGGGGAGAAAGCCTCTGTTTTGCTATCGGTTTCTGACAAAATGGAAAAGTGCATGGGAAAAAAAATAACGCTAATAAGGAAGGGAGACCTTGCGAAGAAAATGGTCCCAACATTTATCAAAGCAGCCCATTCCATTTCTTGATCCTCCGGTTTATCCAGGGAAAGCAGCGTGCTCAGTTGCTTCTGATTTCACCCCCCACCCCCCCATATTCTTACTTTTGTGCAAATACAATTGCTCGCTCAGCTAAAATTCACAGGGCGAAGTTGTAAGCGTAAACAGCAGTCGGTGACCATATACATGGATCCTGTGTTGCCTTTGGAAAGAAAAGCAAACTTATTGAAAACTTTGCCGCAAATCCATTCCGTAAGATGAAGGGCAAGGCTTGGGGAACCAGGTTTCTCAACCTTCTTGAATCCCATAGGAAGGGATCCAATGATTAGTATCACCAAAAGGAATCAGGTTACCTTCTGCTAAATACATACGGTCCAGTTTTATACTTGTTTGGGGTGGGTTAGGCTCCATCATCCTTTCAGCTTCCCCAAAACGTATGAAAATATACCACTAAAATTCAGGGAGGGTTGAGGGACAGAAACTACTGCAGATTCTAGGGGTGAGTTAAGAGAGTTTGAAAGGGACGTGGTGGCTCAGTGGCCAAGACGCTGAGCTTGTCAATCAGAAAGGTCGGCAGTTTGGCGGTTCAAATCCATAGTGCCGCGTAATGGCGTGAGCTACCATTACTTGTCCCAGCTTCTGCCAACCTGGCAGTTCGAAAGCACGTAAAAAATGCAAATAGAAAAAATAGGAACCGCCTTTGATGGGAAGGTAACAGTGTTCCATGCGCCTTTGGTGTTTAGTCCTGCCGGCCACACGACCATGGAGACATCTTTGGACAGCGCTGGCTCTTTGGCTTTGAAATGGAGATGAGCACCACCCCCTAGAGTCGGGAACATCTAGTACATATGTGCGAGAGGAACTTTTACCTTCACCTTCATAGTTCTTCATAGAACGCACAAAACCTTTAGACATCCCTCAGGTTTCACAGGCCAGGTTCTCAAAAAAGAACAGAATTCCAAATACAAAATACAGTTGTATCAGATCAGGTTAGTGGCATACATGTGCCATTCGTCATGTGGGATTTGGGGTTTAGCGTGTTTTAGGAACTTAGCCATTGTAATTCAAGAACTGTAGTTTATCTTGGCATGTTGTGGAAACCCAGCTGAACTGTAGTGAATTTGCTACTGAACGGGTTAAACAAGTCATTGATTACTACGGTGTAGGAATTCAGTGTGTCTATGCTGATTGGCAAATGACAGAACTTCATTTATTTATATGGAAAAAACTATTGATGGGAGGAAGCTGAAGTAGATAACAGCCTTGACAGAAGTGCAACTTTACTTTCCACCCTTTTTTAAAGGATATTTAAAGATATATTGCATCCAGTTTTTGGTCACCATGATGTAAAAGAGATGTCGAGATTCTAGAAAGCGTGCAGAGAAGAGCAACCAAGATGATTAGGGGACTGGAGGCTAAAACATATGAAGAATAGTTGCAGGAACTGAGTATGTCTAGTTTGATTAAAAGAAGGACTAGGGGAGGCATGATAGCAGTCTTCCAATATCTCAGGGGCTACCACAAAGAAGAGGGAGTCAAGCTATTCTCCAAAGCACCTGAAGGCAGGACAAGAAGCAACGGATGGAAAGTAATCAAGAAGAGAAGCAATTTAGAACCAAGGAGAAATTTCCTGACAGAACAATTAATCAGTGGAACAGAAGTTGCCTCCAAAAGTTGTGAATGTTCCAACACTGGACGTTTTTAAGAAGATGTTAGATATCCATTTGTCTGAAGTGGTGTAGGGTTTCCTGCCTAGGCAGGGGGTTGGACTAAAAGACCTCCAAGGTCCCTTCCAACTCTGTTATTCAATTCCATTCTGTATTTAGAATATGCTTTAATGCCAATGTTTGTTTTCTTTTTTCATATAAGCTGTCCCAGCTACCAATTGATAGGAAGCACAATAGAAATAAACACATAGGATTGAATTTGCTTAAGTCATCACCAAGCCCAGGATTAATTGCCACGTGCCAGATTAATTAACAGCAATTATTTGCAGGTTTCATCCATTCTACAGACCCGCAGCAAGTTAAAACTCAACCCTGCAAGCCAGTTTGAATAGCTGCACTAAAGATCCCCGGTAGACATTTCTTTATAATAACTGGACTTGCTTCCAGATTTTATAGGAGAGGATAAAGCAGATCCTGCTATCAAGTAATCAAGTATCTAGCACCCTCCACTGGAGAAAAATATATACATCTTACTCTTTGAAGCACCAAAGTGCTCAAATTACCTGAAAGATTCAGTTGCCAAGGAAACCGTGCGTTCTGCTCTTTATCGTGTTATGCACATTTACTCTGGCAGTGTTACCCCTCTGCGTATCAGGCTCTGGAGCAGGACTGAAGCATGTAGGAGGGGGGGGACGACGACTGTAACCGACTTGATCTATTATTCAGAAGCTCTGAAAAGCCATTCACAGCTGCTCGTAAAATGCACACAGATTCTTCAGACCTCTTTAGGCCCTCAAAAAAAAAAAAAAGGATCTTGTTACATTTGAGCACAGAATTCCACATACAAAATACATGGTGGGGGAGAGGGGGGTATCAGGCTAATGGCATGTATGTACTATTCATTAGATGTGCAACAAAGGCAATACTTGGCTGAAGCCAAGTTCCCAAGTTCATTTCAAACGTAACTTCAACACTGATAAAAACTCCGGAAAAGAACTGCCAGACCCAGTTCAGACATCATAAACAGTCATTGTATGATTTCTTTTGCTTTGAGTTAGTATGTTTTAAGAATCCAGTCACTGTGATTTGCAAACCATGATTTATGATGTTGTCTAAGGTCTGAAGCCAATCACGACTTAATAAATAAGCCATTCTTAAAAAAAACTGTGGAGAATAAGGGTGATGGTCTTGAGAGAAGTATGCAGAAATCATTACTAAAGCAAAAGGGGCTGAGACATTTTTTTAAAAAAATCCAGAGCAATGAGATACTTCAGAAACAGTTCAGGAAGGCATCTCCCTAAATCAGGGGTCCTCCAGGCTAAAAGTTGCCAAGTTTGGAGACCCCTGCCCTAAATCACTGAGCTATAAGGAGATACAGCACAATCAGACTTGCAAGATTCTGCTATTGTAACATTTCTCAATAAAGAATAGTTCTAGCTTTTTCTGTGGAGTTGATTTTTGGTCCGGTCTACCTAATGGGGCTTCCTCTTATTTATCATGCAAACTAGGCCATGGATTGAAGACTGGGAATCTGTATTAAATACCGATTTCCAGAAAGTTAGTAAGACCAACTAACATTAGTCAGAAAGCAGCAGCTGCCTCTTTCAGCTGGTTTGGAAACCGCATTTTCATTACATTTCTAGAGTATCAAAGATTATATTCTAACTCATGTACAAGTAACATAGTAAAATAAGATACAAAATACAACAATTCAAAAGTGATAAGTGGTGGTGATGAAGAATATATCACATCTAGCACCACAGTTCAGTCACATAGATCTATCCTCCAAATCAAAATAATTCTCTAAATCAAACAGATGGGGGGGAGGGGAAAACAAATCGACCCAATTGATTAATTCAGTTCAGCTTTCCAAATCAAAACAAATTGCTGAATCGGTTGCATCAGGCCAATTTGTGTATTTGTTTGATAACTTTAATTCATAAACTACTGGTATTTGGTAAAATATATTATCTTTGGTGCTAGAAAAATTGCAATACTGGTACTAGGCAGGTATCTCTGGGGAGGGCATTCTTGATTAATAGATTAATTATAGCAATAGCAGTAGACTTATATACCGCTTCATAGGCCTTTCAGGCCTCTCTAAGCGGTTTACAGAGAGTCAGCATATTGCCCCCAACAATCTGGGTCCTCATTTTACCCACCTCGGAAGGATGGAAGGCTGAGTCAACCCTGAGCCGGTGAGATTTGAACCGCTGAACTGCTGATCTAGCAGTAGCCTGCAGTGCTGCATTTAACCACTGCGCCACCTTGGCTCATGACTGGCCGGTTATATTTCTGCTTACTCGCGAGCAACCTGTAGGTTGGTAAGCAGAACTAATTGTCATAGCCCACTCATGGCATTTTCTTGCCTGGAAAAAAAAGGCTGTTTCTTCTATTCTACATACTTACAAAAGACAACCAGAGTATCAGATAAATCTCACTTCAGCACCAGGAAAGGGACAGCGACAGCACATGAAACTGCTATACTGTACATGAAACTCTGCTACCACAACATGCTTTAGGGCAGTGTTTCTCAACCTTGGCAACTTGAAGATGTCCGGACTTCAACTCCCAGAATTCCCCAGCCAGCGGACCAGACAACTGTCTTCCTATAGAACACAAAGTAATGTTTGTAATTCCTTAAGACAGAACAATAAATGAATTTGGAAGGAAATAAAAGTATGCCTAATAGTATGAGCTGTTCAACAGTAAAACAGGTTGACTTGATAGATGATAGATACTCCTGGAACAACTCTCCATCGCCAACTCAAGTAAAAGCCAAAGAACCAGTTGCAAATGAGACTGCATATATATCCAAGGATTGAAATGGATGATCTCTAAACTGCCTTCCAATTCTTACATTCCATGTTCCTCTTATTTTCTTCTTCCCCGAGAGGAAGAAAATCTGAAGGAGGTTTTGCTTTGCTTTGCTTTGTTTTACTACTGAAGTGGAAAGTTGAAAAGAAATGCAACAGGTTATAAGAATGCATGAATTTTCAACACATCTCTATTGTAAAGGAGACTGATACCAGAGATGGGTTCCTACCAGTTCGGACTGGTTCGGCCGAACTGGTAGTGATTTGGTGACCTGGATTGCTGGAACCGGCAGCGAACCAGGCGTGCCATGCCCCGAACTGGTTCTCCAAAGGGGCCAACATCTTGATTTTCAGTTCTGTGCATGCACAGAACAGTTGTAATAGCACAAATGTATTTTTTTCCTTTTTTTAACGTTTTGCACATGTGCAGACCTATTTTTGTGCAAATGTGCATGGGCACAGCGTGTGTGTCTGGCATGCACACAAACGAAGCGAGTGCGTGCCTGCAAAAGTTTTGCGCGCGCTGAACCGGCAGTAATGCTGGGAGCAACCCACCACCCACTGATACCTCTACGGTTTATCACTAATATTGTATTTTTTTTAAAAAAATCCCTCTCCCTTCCCCTTTTTAATACACTATGGTTACGTTGATTTTCACTTTCTGTGGTTTGGTTTGTTTTTAGTTAGAACGACAGAAGCAAATGGCTAACAGCAGGACAGAGCACATGGCATGATGTTCACAAGTGGCATTTCTCTTGAGGAGGGAAAGGACAAGTCATAGTATTAGTCAAACTGTCTATTGGAACAGGCGGCCCTGCAACCCCTTTTTCATGTAGGAAGCTCCTTACGTCACTGAAAATTTTCTCATTGCTTGAGAGGGAAGATTGGGAAACCTGAGACCTGAAATGTGCTAATGAACTCAGGCAGGGAAAGGTTTCTTCCACCTTTCCATGCTGCACAGATTCATTTAGTCAGCTGTCACACTCACCTTCATTCTACAGCAGGATTGGGCTGTGAAATAACATTAAATTAAACCGCAGGCTGACATTCGGCAGCAAACACAAACTCCGCAGGAGGAAAAGGGGGCTGTCCAGAGAAGCACTGCTGCTCCTTTGAAAAACGCTTTGTCAAATATCTAACTGCAATTTCCACAGGAAGAAAGAACCATCTTTCTAAGGACATAAGCATATTTGTTGGCCGTATTAAAGGCAGGCTAATAGTGGAGCATTTGCAATCCTTCAGATATGATGAATATTTTTCATTCGTTTATTTATTAAATTTATTGGCCGCTCAATTCACTACCCACTATACCTTCATGGTATTGGACCTGGGTACTTGAGAGACTGCCTTCTGCCAATTACCTCCCAAAGACCCATTAGATCCCACAGACTAGGCCTCCTCCGAATTCCATCCGCCGGCCAGTGTCGACTGGCGACTACCCGGAGGAGAGCCTTCTCTGTGGCTGCTCCGACCCTTTGGAACGAACTCCCCGTGGAGATTCGTACCCTCACCACCCTCCAGGCCTTCCGCATAGCCCTTAAAACCTGGCTATTCCGACAGGCCTGGGGCTAAAGATTCGCTGCCCCTAGTTCGAATGGTATGACTGTTGTGCTTTTTAATTATGTATTGTTTTGTGTTGTTACTAAACTGTCTGTATCCCCCTTTCCCTTTTTGAGCTGTGAGCCACCCTGAGTCCCCTTAGGGAAAAGGGCGGCATACAAATGAAATAAACTCAAACTCAAACTATCCAAATAATTTTGGGTTGCTTGATTTATTACCCCGCACTATTGACCATTTTGTTTAGAGGTTATGGGAATTAGCATTCAGCCCAAACGGGAAAGCCACTGGTTGCCAGTTTTTGTTTTGGAATTTGCATCCTTGTGTTCCATAAGGTATGAACTACTAATCCTCCCATGGCCAAAGCCTGAAACTACAACAATCTTAAGAAAAACTCATCTAGAACAGGTGAATTAACAAATACACTCTGTGGTGGAGGAATGTGTATCCTTGAGAGAATCTGTAGAGATTATCAGTTATCCAGATCAACCATAACCTGGAGACTGAGAATCTCTACAGACCGTTAACTAGACAATTTGGGATGAACACCTTTTGAATGGTGTGAGAGTAGGGATGGATTTCCAGGGGGGGCGAAATTGCAGACTACAGGAACCAGGAGCACTACTCAAGTGAGCCTGAGGACACAGATAAAGCTCCAAGTGCTTCAATGACCCTCTAAAAGGACGCAAATGGCCAGCGTATCTGCAAGGAATATAAATCCTTCCTTTCCCCACTATCCTGTCAGAGCTGAAGAAGTTTCTTGGATGAGAAGCGAAACGTCTTCCAAAGAAAAACAAGGAAGTCCAGTTGCCTCGAGAGAGCTGTGAACTTATTTCAGAGTCATCCCTAACTTCTAATATGATGAGCTTTGTCTGGGTGGCAAATGCAGTTTGTGCACTATTTCATTAAAGCCAAAGAATGGTTTTGATCAAAACAGGCATTGTATCCCACACAAGGGTCTTTGCAGAGTGTCATTAACTATATAAAAAGCATTTGAAGGAAATTTCATTGCGACATGAATTATAGACGCAGGCTGTTACTGCCCCGATTTCAGAGGAAATGATGGTTACTCTTAATTAACAATGAAGGATCACTGTTGCAAGGACAACTTCAAAACATAACCCACCACAGGTAGAAAACTGTAACTCACCTTCTGGTCCTGATTAAGTCCCTGAGTCTACCACAAAGACAAAAACGCAGAAACAGATTACCGTAGTCAATTAGTCAAACAGTTCTACTGTTTCTAACAGTTTCTGATTCTAACGATCAAGGTCTACATTTGTACTACACGTTTCAGTCAATTAAGAAACCAAATAAACATGGTATTCAGAAGTAATGGAAAGGCCATCTTACAAGGAGTGCATCCATTGTAACTGCAGCTCATTTTAGTTAACAATGATCATTTTAATCTATTCTTCCTCCTCTGATGGCAGGATAGCGGAGAATTACCTTTCCAGAGATCTATTTCCAGATGCATACAATTGCAATTCCCAGATTTTGGAGAAATGCCTGATCTTTAAATTCCCTGTCTTAATTCTTGTTTTGTAAGATATGAAAGATTTTTTAACATCATTGACATTCCCAATAGGGTTGCATAGTGATTTCAGGACAGTTTTGTAAAACATGGACTCTTCTGATGTTTGAGTGGATCTTGCAATGAACAGTCAATCCATTTCAAAGGTGCCTAAATATTAATTTCTTGGCTTCTTCTGATGACGCTTCAATTAAATCCTATGCATGTTTTCTTCTGTGTTACTTTCCAGGATCACCTGCAGTGGCAGCCAATTGGGGTTGAAAAATCAATGCCTTGCACAGGAGGAAAAAAGAAATACAAATGCAACTACAAATAGTTGCATTTGTGGCAGCCTCTCAAATACAAACATTTGAGAGGATGCCACAAAGAGGAGAGGAGGAGGGTCAACTTATTTTCCAAAGCACCAGAGAAGAAACAATGGATGGAAACTAATCAAGGAGGGAAGCAACATGGAGTTAAGGAGAAACTGCCTAAGTGTGAAATAGCTTGTAGGTGCTTCATCGCTGGAGGTTTTTAAGAAGAGATTGAATAGTCACTTGCCTGAAATGCTATAGGGTTTCCTGCTTGAGCAGGGCATTGGACAGGGGTCACCAACCTTTCAGACCTCAGGGATCACTAAATTCATAATTTTAAATCCTGCAGAACACTAATATGAAGTAGTGATGGGATGGGGTCTTTCAGGCATTTAGCTTGGCTGCCTGTCAGCAAAGAGAAGTGCTCGGGGTCAACCCTAGCTTTGTTGTCCATTGCAGCTAGGAATCTCAAATACAGCCAAGAATGAACGTTTGTCTTGTAACCAGCCCGGGCACTAGATCGGTCTCCTGCAAATTCTTGTCTCTCTCGGCTGAAGTTTCGTGTGTCATTCACTGAAGCACCTGGACTCCCAGGGAGGGAGGGAGGGGCTGGAGCTACTAAACAGGCAGCCAAGCTAAGTGCCTGAAGGACCCCATCCCTTCAGCGAGTGGGATTGATTGCTTTGATCCTAGTTTGAGGATCCCTGATTTAGTGCAATATAAAAAATGCAAAGATTTTTCTGCGGACCACCAAAATGTTCTTGTGGACCACCAGTGACCGCTAGACTAGGAGACCTCCATGGTCCTTTCTAGCTCTACTCTAATTTAAAAAGTAGGATGGTACAAAATGTCCTAGTAGAAGAGGAGAGAGAGGAGAACCAACAATGTCAGTTTTCCTCCTGGTGCTCATGTCAGATTGTACCCAACATTCTGGGAATAAGTAAGATCTATCTATGGGAGCCATGTTGCAAAACTGTGATATAATCTAGAAAATCCAAACAGCTACACTTTCTCTCAATGTTTGATTGCTTCTGGTTCATGAATCCTATCTAATATTTAACTCTAGGTTGAAAAATAGCAATAACAATAGCAATAACATTTAGATTTATATACCACTTCATAGTGCTTTTAGAGCCCTCTCTAAGCAGTTTACAAAGTCAACGTGTTGCCCTCAACAATCTGGGTCTTCCTTTTACCAACCTCAGAAGGATGGAAGGCTGAGTCAACAAAGCAGGATGATAGAAGTTGTCATACAATATTCCCATTTCGGATGCTGCAAAAATGTGACAAAAAATGAAACCAACCATTTAAAAGCTTTTCTTTGTAATGTTGAATAAACTTCGACAGGAGTGAGCGTTGACATGAAGGACTGCCAATCCAGAATGCCTGACTTAGTTATTTCTGTACCTTCTCCTAAGGCAGTGTTTTTCAACTACTGTGCCGCGGCACACTAGTGTGCCGTGACATAGTGTAAGGTGTGCCGTGGGAAAATTACTTTATATATAGTCAATATAGGCACAGAGTTAAAAAAATTTAACATTTTCTAATGGTGGTGTGCCTTGTGATTTTTTTCATGAAAAAAGTGTGCCTTTGCACAAAAAAGGTTGAAAAACACTGTCCTAAGGAAGCTAAACCTCTACCCGGGGGTGGGGGTGGGGTACGGAGCTGCTAATTTTAAAGAACTAATTTTTGTCTTGCTGCAAGTTTTAATTTAACAGTAGGGCCATGAATGCAGAAAATTAACACATCTTTGGAAAGTGAGAGAAAATTGCTGCATGAGGGACATCTGTGCTTGCCATTAAAATATACATTCCCAGGAGAACAGAAAACATTTTCCGTGGGTGAAACAAAGAGAATTATACATTCTCTTTGACTTCCTGGCTGTCTAAAATACCTGGAACTACTTTAATTCTACTATTTTATTTTTCCATTTTTCCCATTTTCTTTTTGTTCACCACCACCATACACACACAGAAACACAAGCTACCTCTTTTCTTTTGCTACTTGTGATTCTGTTCCTTTGGGACAAGGGTTATTTGTATAATACTTTTACTCACTTGCAAGCCTCTGAGACAACCAAGCTGTAAATCTCAGTGATTACATATTTCCATATGGAGCACTTGGATTCAAGATACATAAACAGAATAATTTTCTCCCTGTTGCAGACAGATTCTTGGGGGGGGGGGGGGGGCTCTGAATAAAATTCAATATGTATATCCTTTTTTTTCATGGGCCTCACAAAAAGACAGCAGAAAGAAGCTAGGAATAGACCCGAGTTGGAGAATGGTACCCAACCTGCTGCTTTGCACTGAAACGTGTCTCTACACACACACGCACACGCATGTATTTGCAGGCCCTCAATAAGCACAGATGGAAGCTGAGCTGTAAGGGACTGGAACAGATTTCCCAGCTGTTGCTAAATGCTCTTTTCCTTAGGAAGTGCTAGCCCAAACAGCACCAAGATATACACATGGCACATAAAGGCTTTCCTTTCTTTGTGTCAGATCTTTTGCATAAGGAAGGTATCCATTCCATTTTAAGCTTCTTGAGCTTCATATTTCATGCACAACTGCTGTATAAAGCATTTCAAACTATCGCCTGGTGACATGGAAGCAAACTCATTAATATAAAGATGAATTGCTCAGAAGACCCTTCACCCCTGCTAATTATCTTACAAATATTCCATCCTGTTCTTTGTAGAATAGCCTTTTCTCTGGCTAGTCTCAAAGCCCTGCCCTCCCAGTAGTAGAAAAGAGACAGAACATGGGCTTAGAGGATTGTCACTGTTCCTGTCCAAAGCGGACAATTGAACCAGTCTTCCATGCACTATTGGGATAACACTCCTACAAAACGAGAGCTTTGACATATTAATGCTTCTGCTAGTTAACCATCTGCATGGGTCAAGTGAGAATTTCACAACAGTCGACTGAAATTTCAAGAAGGGTAGCCAAGTTTTGCTCAACTGAAATCACTGTTAAGGGGGCTGGTAGTCTGGCTTGGTCTCATTAATAAGTGATTACATCTGCTCCTGGGTGTACTAGCTTGAAGTTTTTTTTTAGTATTTAATGTGGGTTGATTAATTTTAATTGTATTTTTTTTTAATTTGCTCTTTTCCATTTCTTTTGTGGTTAAGTGAATTAGTTCTTCTGATTATGCGCCTTTGACCTAAAGAGATCATAGGGATGATTACATAGGGATCTCCATTATGTGTTTTTTTTCCAACAGTTGAAAAAAAATGGATTACTGCCTTCTTCCTACAAGTCAGATCCATAATGGTACACACACACACAGACACAAACACATACACACACACAGTGTCAGTGGATGGTTTTTATAAAACCATATACTTGCATAAACCATGAGATACCTTCCAGAGCTGTGGTAGAAAGCGATTTGGCGGTTTCTCATTAACTTAACTAAGTTTTAAGGCCTAATGGTAGGTTCAGAAAGCAGGCAAGATCAGGCAAATGTTAAATTACATTTAATGTAAAACTATTTAAATTAAATTAACTGCATTTGACATTGTTAATTCTTTATATTCTGTAGTTTTTACTTTGGACTAGTTATTCTCTCAGCCCAACCTACTTCACAGGAAAGGAAGGAGGAAGTGCTATGTATTCTGCTTGAGCTCGTGAAAGGCAGCATATAAATCTAATCAGTCAATAAATAAATCATTTTCTCCTCTAATCGCATGTAAAGTTTATTTTAGTAATGCAGCAATGTAGGCATTTTCCCTATATGAAATATTGATTTATTTTTAACATCAATACTTCAAACATCTCTCAAGTAGGTCAGTTATTGCCAAGACAATGGTATAATCATCACTTAGTAAAAATAGAACAGCTTGAAAACTATTACTTTTTCTTCAAATTCCCAGAGAGCAAAATCATCCATCTCTTGTTCTGTGTTCAGTAACTTGAGCAGGTCCTCAACTGAACAGAGTGTTGGCCTTCCTGAGGTCCTTTCTATAGAATAGAATAGAATAGAATAGAATAGAATAGAATTCTTTATTGTCAAAGTATAATTGGACACACAAGAAATTTGTCTTTGGTGCATATGCTCTCAGTGTACATAAAGAAAAATAAAATAGAATACATTCAAGAATCATAAGATACAACACTTAGTGATAGTCATAGGTTATTAATAAACAATCAAATTATACTAGGAAACAAATAAAACAATATAATTTTTAAAGATACAAGCAACATGGTTATAGTCATATGGAAGCAGATAGGTACTAGGAAAGAGATAGGTACTAGGAAGGAAGAGAAGAATAGTAATACAGTCAGTAGATAATTTGAGTGTTTTGGGATTAGTTGTTTAGCAGAGTGATGGCATTCGGGGGGGGGGGGATTGTCCTTGTGTCTAGTTGTTCTGATGTGCAGTGCTCTATAGCCGTTTATGTCCAGGACGTGAGGGGTGTGTAGATATTTTCACAGCCCTCTTTTTGACTCGTGAAGTATACAGGTTCTCAATGGAAGGCAGGTTGGTAGCAATTGTTTTTTTCTGCAGTTCTAATTGTCCGTTGAAGTCTGTGTCTGTCTTGTTTGGTTGCAGAGCCAAACCAGGCAGTTATAGAGCTGCAGATGACAGACTCAATAATTCCTCTGTAGAACTATGAGCTTGGTGCAGGGAATGATAATATAATCCTGGGGAAAGGAGCCTCCCAAAGCCCTGTGTACAGACAAAGGCTAAAATTTGATGGCAGCCACTCTTGCAACACATTGATTCTACCCTGACTCAGAATACAGCTAAAGGGTCACCTATATTCATGTCGATGTGCAGTACATGCAAGCATCCTCAGCTAATTCCGGACCACCCATCATGGACAGCAAACAGGGATGTCCTAAATTTACATTTGGCTCATCATGGGTCTAGTGATTAAGGCACCAGGCAAGAAACCAGGAGACAGTGAATTCTAGTCCATGAAAGCAGGCTGTGTGGACCAGCCACACTCTCTCACCCCAACCCACCTCAGAGTTACTGTTGTGGGGAAAACAGGAAGGAGTATTAGATATGTTCAGGGAAAACTCAGGGAAGACAGCAGATACAAGATCAAAGTCTATCTACAGATCAAGGTGGCACAGTGGTTAGGGTGCAGTACTGCAGGCCACTTCAGCTGACTGTTATCTGTAGTTCAGCGGTTCTAATCTCACCGGCTCAAGGTTGACGGAGTCCTTCGGGATTGGGCGGCCTAGAAATTCAATAAATGAAATGAAATGAAATGACTCAGCCTTCCATCCTTCCAAGGTGGGTGAAATGAGGACCCAGACTGAGGGGGCGAAATGCTGACTCTGTAAACCACTTAGAGAGGGCTGAAAGCCCTATGAAGCAGTATATAAGTCTAACTGCTATTGCTATTGCTATTTCCTCCCCCCCCCAAAAAAAATCCAATTTAATCAAAAAATTTGATCAAAAAATTGATCAAATTTAAATATACCTGCACTGAAATCTATATTGAAATAATGCAACACATTGAGCTTTATAACAAACATTACAATAAAAGGGGAAAGAAGCACCACCAAACCTAAACGTTAAAATGTATGCTGAAATAATACAATGGATCAAGATTTCCTGCATAACATTTCAATAAAAGAGGGGACCAGGCCAAATTTAAATATTACTACATCGAAACCTACATTAAAAGTAATTCAATGGATCAAACTTAAACATTACAATTGAAAAAAACCACTTAATCTTAAAATATTCTTGCACTGAAATCTGTATTGAAATATCTAACAACTCAAGAGTTATAACGTTACAGTAAGATTGGGTGGGACGGGACCCAAACTTATATATTTATATATACACTCCTGCGCTCAAATCTGAACTTTTAGTAACAGGATTTGGATCAAGATTTTTTTTTGTCTGAAAACTTATTTTTATTTATTCATTTTGGCATGTCACGCATGTAAGAGAAAACAAGTATAAGTATGAATATAATATGTAAACATACTATACTTATATAGTTTACTAAAGTAAACATGTATACTTATAAGCAGGTATACCTATATACATAGGAAAGGAGTACAAACAAATGGGAACAGTATAAAAAGTAATTTATAAATAATTTTGTAAAAGTAATTTATAACAGGTAATTTATAACATTACAATAAAAAGTAATTTATAAATAATCGTATAAAAGTAATTTATAAAAGGTAATTTATAATATTACAATAAAACGTAATTTATAAATAATTTTATAACAGTAATTTATAAAAGGTAATTTATTAACATTACAAAAAAAAGTAATTTATAAAAAGTAATTTATAACATTAAAATTAAAAGTAATTTATAAAAGGTAATTTATAACATTACAATAAACGTATTTTGTAAATAATTTTATCAAAGTGATTTATAAAAGGTAATTTATACCATGACAATAAAAAAGGAGACCCAAACAGAAAAGGGCCCGACCTTCTCCCGAGCCTCCGTGAACAATAGCGGGCACCTCCAAAGCGAGAGAAACGGGGGAGCCCGTGCCGCTTGGCCGCTCGGGCCCTTGCGGAGCTCGCCTGCCCCGCCGCGGCCCGGGCCTGGCATCCCTCCGGCCGGCCTCCCCAGCGCCTCCTCAGGCGGCAGGGGGCGGCGTCGGGCCGGGCAGGCGGCTTCCTTCCCCGTCCCTCCCCTTCCCCACCTCCCTGCGCTTCGGAACATGGCGGCGGCGGCGATAACGGCGGCGAGGGACTGAAGCAGCCCCGGCGCTCGGCCGCAGGTGAGCCCGCGGGCGGGGAAGGCCGCCGCGTCGGGGAAGGACGAGCTCCAAAGGGCGGAGGCGGCCTGGCCGTCGGGTACGGGACGCCTCCGCCCCGCGTAGGCCCGGCCCTCCTGGGGCAGCTCGGGCCATCCTGGCTGAGTGACAGCGGCCGGCCCGTTCTCTCTTAGGCGGGCTTGGCTGCCTCTCTGGGCGCCGCGGATGGGCCTACGGGGTGGGCGCTTCCCTCGCTTGAGAGACCGGGGTGTGCTGTGTGTGCTTTGGGGGGAGATGGGGGGCATCCCTGCCTCGAGGGGGGGCAGCAGCCTCCCCGCTTCCTCGGGCGCGCGGGGTCTGGTCTGGCTCTCTCGCTCCCTTCGGCTCGTCTTGGGGGAAGCCTGGCCTTCTGTGGAGCATCCTCCGGCCTGTAGCACCACGGCCTCCTTTTCCTGTGGGGCTGAGGGGATGGCTCCCCAAAGGAGACCCCAGACCCTCCCAAGAGGTTCTGAAGGGGCAGCCCCATCTGGAGGGCGCTCCTTGGGGAACGAGACTCCCCCCCCCCCAAGTGGAGGCACGTGGGAAGGGGCTTGTCCTGGGATGCAAGTTGGGGAGGATGATTTAGGGGTTCTGAAAAGGCCTTATGGGGGGAGGGAAAGGCTCCCCAAAGTAGACCCCAGACCCCCCAAGAGGGTCTGAAGGGGCAGCCCCATCTGGAGGGCGCTCCTTGGGGAACAAGACTCACACACACACACCCAAATGGAGGCACATGGGAAGGGGTTTGTCCTGGGATGCAATTTGGGAGGGTGATTTAGGGGTCCTGAAAAGGAGCATTATGGGGGGAGGGGAAGGCTTTCCAAGGGAGACCCCAAGCCCCCAAGAGTGTCTGAAGGGGCAGCCCCATCTGGAGAGTGCCCCTTGGGGAACAAGACTCACACACACACACACCCAAATGGAGGCACATGCGAAGGGGCTTGTCCTGGGATGCAATTTGGGAAGGATGATTTAGTGGTCCTGAAAAGGAGCATTATGGGGGTGGGGGGAAAGGGAAAGGGTGAGCTGTGGACCAGGGTTGGTAAATGGAGTCTGCAGGGTGAGGGGCAGCAGGAAAGCAGCAGTGTGTGTGAGTGTGTGTGTGTGTGTGTAAGTGTGATGAAAGCAGGACCGGGAGTTATGTTTCATGGTGGGCTTCCTGGAGTCACTTTTCTGTCTGCTGCAGAAATCAGGAGTTAGGACAATTTGTCTCTTCCGAATAGATTTCTTGAATCCTTTCTTCTTCTTCTCCTTCTCCTTCTCCTTCTCCTTCTCCTCCTTCTCCTTCTCCTTCTCCTTCTCTTTCTCCTCCTCCTCCTCCTCCTCCTCCTCCTCCTCCTCCTCCTCCTCCTCCTCCTCCTCCTCCTCCTCCTTCTTCTTCTTCTTCTTCTTCTTCTTCTTCTTCTTCCCCTCTTGATTTGTTCCTCCACAATAAGGATTTCCTCTGGTTCCTCTCTTGTCCTCTACCTGTCTCTGGGATGCTCACTGATTTCTCAGAAACCTTCCCTAATTGTTTGATGTTTCCCCAAAAGCAATTTGGGATAGTCTGATGCATGTTTTGGGTTTTTCTTTCTTTCTTGTGATTAAAACGATGGACTGGCGTTTGCTGAGGAAAGTGGGCTTCAGAGTACAAAGAAGCCCTAAGTTTAAATAGGGGAAATATGATTTTAACTTGGTTCTTTAAAAAAAAAATCCAACTATATTATTAAGTAAATAATTTCCCTCTTGGGAAGCATTTGGCAACTGTAAGCCACCCAGAATTGTCTGGAGTGGGCAGCCATAATAAATGTAATAATACTAATACAGTAACAATTCTAGTTACTGGGGAAAATAATGTTTCTCTCTCTCTCTCTCTCTCTCTCTCTCTCTCTCTCTCTCTCTCTCTCTCTCTCTCTCTCTCTCTCTCTCTCTCTCTCTCTCTCTCTCTCTCTCTCTCTCTCTCTCTCTCTCTCTCTCTCTCTCACACACACACACACACACACACACACACACACACACACACACTACTGCAGACTTAACTTGAATTGGCTACTTCACAAACCAGATAATCCATTTTGTGGCTTTGCATAATATTTTCAACTGTCAACTAACCAAAGGGCCTGGGTTAACAAAACACACTAATCTGCAGAAAACTAATCAGCATTACAGGCAGCCAAGCTTAGCATGCTGTATGAATGCAGGCGCTAGTTTGGAACAGAACTGTTTAAACGTGTTGTATGAACTCAGCCATTTTGTTTACAGATGTATGTGCATATGTTTTGGATTGTCATGCAAGCATGCTGTTTTGTTTTGAAGCCCCATATCCTGGTGGCTTTTTGAAATTTAAACTATGCTGGGGTTTTTTTTTCCTGATGCTTAATTTTAAATGTGGCTTACATGTTTGAACTTCAGCCAAAAATATCACTGATCGATGCCAGTATTTTATTTTAGAAATAGATTGATGTACGAAATAAAGTTTTTAAATTCATCTACATAGAAAGGGGCTTACTTTTCAAAAGCTATTTGTGGTATGTCTATGGTGAAGAGCTCTATTACAGTAGTCTCTGGTATATTCCCTTCATAGGCTAGATTTAGTAGCCCCTTTGATTTTTAAAACTTGCTTGGCCTTTAATTTGCTCTGTCTTGATGGTTATTCATTCAACTGTAAATGTGGCTTACCTGTCAGGAATAGGGTACATGTAATCTCTCAACGAAAGGATTTGTGTTGGCTAAACATAAATATTAGAAGAGGCCTAAAGGGGTAGCTATTCTTCCTGAGACAATCCCATATTACTGAAATGAAGGCCACACAATTGGATGGACAATCATCCATTTTGTAGTTCAGATGCTTAAAGCTGAAATGCTATTGCATGACTGAACCTTTTTCTGATTTAATGATGCACAGTGAATATATAGTTAAAGTGCCAAATGTATCTATTAAAAAAAAGGATATAATAAAATTTCAATCTCAGTTGTTTTGCCATTTTGCATAAAGAAGAGATCCTCTTTTTCCTTGCCTGGCCATTTTCCCCCTCAAAATATTCCCGTGACTTTTTCCACTCACTCTAAATAGATTTTTTTTTTTAAATTATGAATTATTTGGAGGTACCCGATGTAGCTGCCTTGCTGAAGATAAGGAGGTTTTAATCTGGTTGGCAAATGGATGGGAGATTATCTGGAAAGCTTATGCAGGTTGCCTTAAATTCCATAAGGAGAGATAAATATTTTTTTTTAAATGTGGAACTCCGTCTATCATGCTGTGAAAGAAGAAAATGAACAATTTGTTTTCCAGACCACTAAGCACAGTTCAAAATGAAATTGCTTTAAGAAGGGGCAGTTTAAACAAGACAATGGAAAACCTATCTTTTCATCAAGAAAAGCTGTGATTTTCAGTTGTGGTTTATTTTTCAAAAGAAAAAGCAAATCTTGAACAAGATACAGATTCTGAGATGGAAGACTTACCTTCTGAGCTCAAATATTGGAAGGTAGCTGTGGTTACATTCACTGAAATAAAACTACCTAAAGCCCTTGCTATTAAAATGCCTCTTGTGTCTTATATAATTTAATTTCACTTTGGAAAGAGATATAAAAGTTGATCCCTGGATTAAATGAAACAATGCTCAGGTATCTGTTTCTAGAATTCCGTTTAGACTGAGGTGATTCTGTAGATTTGTGTCTGTTCTGATTGTTTTGTTCTTGAAGTTAAGCTCACAAAATAGTTTACTTGTCCCTGTACAATAAAACCAAAAGTAATGACTCTCTTTAATATAAGGCTGTTGAGTGCTCAAAGTTGAATTAACTTGGAATGGGTATTGTGGGAAGTTTAAATCTGAAACAGACTATGAAGGAACATTGCAGTGTTGCGAAATTGTCACCTGTGTATACCATTCTCCAGAGGTTTTGAGATTGCACATCCACAGCAGTTTGGCCAGTGGTTAAATTACAGGAATTGTATTTCAAAAAATACGGAAGTCAACAGATTGTCCATCCTTAATGTACATAATTATGCATGCTGCAGAGACTTACTAGAGAGAATTTCTTTCTCATGATATAAGAAGTACTAGACACCAAGTAAGCTGGTCTTTTTATACAATGCATTATTCAATAAATTAAGTCATGACAAACGAGGCTTGTTTCTGAAAAGAGATAAAACCATAGAGGGGGGGGGGGATTGTCTTATGGTTGTTGGCTATAATCATTAATGGGTTCTACACTTGATGGTGAGGAAAACAGCAGAGAATATTTGGACTGTCTCTTATGCAGAAAAGAAGGCTGGATTAGCTCTGCCAAAAGTCTGGCATTCCTTCCCCATCTCTTGTTTTATGTTCTTGCATTAATGAATAGTTGAAGCATTATTTGAATGACCCCTAAGAATCCTACCTTGATTAAGTGGCACTTAAAGGTACTCAGCTTAAGCCAAGTTAGATGTAACATTTGTCACATAGCTTGAGATAATGTGTGATTGATGATTTTAAAAATAACCTCCAGCTGTTGCATTGGGAAATGGGCTGGGGGTGGGAATTAAATTCTTTGTGGAAAAGAATGATTTCCAAACTACTCACAATAAGAGAAAAGACAGGGAGGCTGGGTGTGTGTGTGTGTGTGCGCGGAGATTACATGTAAACCATGAGTTAGCTCCAACATATTTAAGCATCTTACTTTAATATATAGTAGATGCTTTTGTGCCTTCCAGTGTCTTCGCTGATAGTCTGGGAAGACTCAACGTTGCAAACCCAGTATTTAGGGAGACCAAGGCAGTCTCAGAATGGATCCCACTTGATAAAAAGCATCCATGAAAGAGACCTAAAACAAGATGGATCACCAACATCAGCAAGTATTGTGGGCCCAATTGACGAAGGAAAGCCTAGGACCGTATTGGTTGGAAACATGCGGAAGAGACCTTCATCCTGCAGTGGATGGACAATGGCTAAAATGATGATGATCAGGATATAGGATGATACAGGATTTAGTACTCAGGGCTTCCAAATATGTTTTCTTATCCAGAAAGCAAAGTGAAAAGGAGAATAAATTGAATTGGTAAAAGTGAGACTTAACACTTTCCATTAATTGTGAATTATCTTTCCCTTTTATCTCCATGTCACAGGAAGTGGGTGTGGCTTCTCCTCCTAAAACTGGTCATTTGCAATGTTGCTGAAGGCTGCCTATCTGGTTGGTATATATATTTTGATGGATTTTCCTGAGATGCTTCAAATGTTGCAAAATCCTTCCGTTTTCTGTCATATTTAGAGATGAAATATCTTGGCAGGTCTATCACTTTAAAGTCTTGTGACCTTCTGCAAAGACCTTCTAACTGATAAATCAGTTAAGATTATTTTGTGATTGCATTTTTTAAATCAGTAAAGCTATCTCTTTTTTATTATTATTATCAGCCTACCTTTTTTTTGATATACAACTCAAGGTGACAGACTCCTTTCTCCTATTTCCTCCACAACAATCCTGTGCAGTGGGTTTGTTTGAGAGAGAATGAGTGGCCACCCAGCTGATTTTCATACTCAAAGCAGGATTAGAACTTACAGTCTCCCAGTCTCTAGTCTGATATCTTAACCACAAGACCAAACTGGCTCTCTTAAAACCAGGCAGTTACAATAAATGTGTTTTAATGCCAATTTCTATTTATGTATTTAGAAAATATAATTGCCAGTCTTTCCTTGAGGTCAGAGCAGCTTACAAGAAACAGGGAAAAGTGTATTAACACAATAACAAAATGTAACAAATGTAAAACACAAGTTAAAACAGCATTTCATAAATACATTTCAAAGCTATGTTGTTATTTGATCGAGGCCCACTTTGAAGTGCTGAAATATGTATGTATGTATGTATGTATATATGTCCAAATGAAGTAATGGGTTCGTTCTCTCTTGATTTTTCTAATGCTCAACAATTATATATATATATATATATACTTAAAGTCACAACCCCTGGTATGCCCAAGTGTGGGAGGAAGGTCACACTTCCACTCTCTGTCATTAGGCTCGTCACAAGAGTCCATCCAGACAGAAACCCAATATTTTTACTGTTGCCTTTGTTATATTTGTGTTTTTATTTGTGCTGATAAATAAATAAAGGAAGACTAGTATAGATCTATTTCAAGCTATTTAGCTCTCATCAGCTAGCCATATCGAATCCCAGTAAGGATATGGCTAGCTGATGAGAGCTAAATAGCTTGAAATAGATCTATACTAGTCTTCCTTTATTTATTTATCAGCACAAATAAAAACACATATATATATATATATATATATATATATATATATATATATATATATATATATATATATATATATATATATATATATATATATATATATATATATATATATATATATATATATATATATTTTTAGAATGTTTAGTGAGTATTTGATATTCAGGTATGAAGGAGATGCTTTTTTTCTTCCTCTCAGACCAAGGCAAAGTTTTAAGATGTGTTTTACCCCACCTCCCCCACCCTCTTTCTATTCTTGATCTGCAAGAATTTGTGCAGACAAGGGAACATCTCCTAATTAGAATTCACAGCTTTTACTTCCCCGGTTATTTCTAATCTGAAAATGGTTAACAACTTTAGTGTCTTCCAGGGATCAGAATAAATTGAATTCTCACACTTTCTTGGAGGTTACTCACTCCCTCTATCTCTCCACTGCTGTATTCTTTCAAAAAGTTGGCTCCTGTTCTGTTTTTGCTCTTGGATCTACAAGAGCAAAACAATCCAGAAATCTGTTCAGTCTGTGTGGTTTTCCCCCTCGCCCTCTAACACTGATAGGCCTCTGCGACTGTGCGAGCATGTTAGTCTTCTCCCATTCAGAATAATATGTATACACAGGCAAACTCAGCTTCTCTACTATTGGAGCCTCTGACTCTGCGCCAGAAATTACAGGAGGCTCCTAGTTCTTTGTGATAACTGTATCTAGGGAACCGTTGTACTGATTAATGAATTGCTGGAACTATTCACTTGTGGTCCCGTTGAGGACTTTGTGAGCAGACATAAAGCAGGGCTTCCCCTAACGTGGTGTTGGTATTGACAGTGAGACAAGAGAGGGTCAGAGAGATGGTCTTTCCAAGCGCACCCAATAATTGCTCTAGTGGAATTTATGAAAGCTCATTAGCCCTGAATCTTGTCCGGGATCTCATTCTTTAACATCGACAGTGGGAAGGGAGCCAAGCTTGTTTTCTCTTCTTAGAGTGTATAGTCATCTTCTGCTGAGTAAGATCCTTCCTGCCATCTTCCCAACGGTCGTCCCCCGTTCCCCCCCCTCTCTGTCCTTGCAGAAGCTATAGCCAAGAGACTTTTACTAGCCAGGAAAATTACATTTGCTCCCTGCCTCGTGGCATGTCTGTTAGCTCCAGGCTTCACCGGGCTGCTTGCCAGAAGTGTCTTAGCCTGTTCTAGGATTCCCGTTTTCCTTGCTATTTTGCAATTTTAGGAGGAGGCCAGCCATCGGGAAGAAGTCTGCATTGGGAGCAACTCAGAAGAAGGGCTTGCTAGGCATTCCTTGAAGTTCCCGGGAATATGGGATAGTCATACATATTAATCCTTGGTTATTTTCCAAAAGGTTTTTAATAGAATCTTCCTGGGCACACATGTGCCCCGAAAAGTCTTTTGAACTTAGTGAGCATCTTTTTGGTAACAGAATAAAAGGATTCTGTTCTGGTCCTCAAAAGTCCTATAAAGGAAAATCTAATTGAGTTGCAAAGATTTTAAAAGTGTACATTAAAACATAATAATCAAATTAAGGTGCTAGGCATCAAAACAAAAATATCTAATTTTTTGCATAAGACATCCAAACATGTATGTTTCAGATTAAAAGGCATTCCAGAGTTGAGGTTATGCACAGTCTGCGTAACCGTGATGGCGAATCTATGGCACGCTTGCCACGGTTGGCACGCGGAGCCCTCTGCAGGCACACGAGCCATCGCCCAGCTCAGCAGCACTGCGCCTGCTCACACGCCTCCCACGAGGCAGCTGATTTTTGAGTCGCCGTGCATGTGGGAGACACGTGCACATGCATGGGGGTGTGAGGGGGTCATATATGCATGCATAGGGGGAGCGCCCCCCCCCGTGTCCAATTTTTGGCCCCAAGAGGCTTTTGGGAGGCCTGCTAGGCCCAAAATGGGCCAGCGGGGGAGGCGGGTCATACATAGGAGGACGGGGGGCATGCGTGCATGCACAGGGGGAGTACGGGGGGTGTCACGCACGCATTGCATTATGGGCTTGAGCACACACACACACGCTGTTACGCACCCACGCGATGACAAAAGAGTTAGCCATCACTGCCATAGTCTATTATGGAAGTATGATTGATAATCACCTGTTGGCTTCTAGTGAGGTCATAGATTGCATGTACTATGGTACGAGGCTGACAAAGAGGATTCTCAGCCATTTGACAGTAGGGGGGGGGTGTGAAATGGATTTTTAAAAAAAATCTATGAATGATAAACCTCTTATTTTAAAGGGAGCGCAATACCAAAGCAGCTAAAGCAGTGTCCCCTGCAAAAAAAACCAAAATGGAATAGTGACAAATAGTTGATTTCATTCATAAGCCCCGGAGCCAAAATACAGATGTCTGCAAAGAATATTTGGTTTGAAGTTTGGGATTAAAGAGGACTTTGATTTGCGGTAGAGCTGCTTAAAATTCTTGACCACTTCTTATGACAGTTTTGTGTGTGTTTTCTTTTTACTTCCAGTCCTCTTCAGATTGGTAAACCTAAGCCAGTTGCAGAGTGAGGCCCTGTATCAGGCAATATAATGCGGAAGCCCAGCCCTCAGAAAGGTAAGTCATAGCATTCGGTTTGCTAATCGCTTCAATAAAATGACCTGAGACATGGATAAGGCCATTGGTGAAGGGAGTGTAGGCTCTTAAGCAAACATCCAGACAATTGGGCTACTTTAAATATCAGCAAGCTAGAAAACCACTTCAAGTTTATTTTTATCCCTTTCTTCTTTCCTGTTTCTTTTGTTGGATTGTGGTTGTTTCTGAGCCGAGGTGGCGCAGTGGTTAGGGTGCAGTACTGCAGGCCACTTCAGCTGACTGTTATCTGCAGTTCAGCGGTTCTAATCTCACCGGCTCAGGGTTGACTCAACCTTCCATCCTTCCGAGGTGGGTGAAATGAGGACCCAGACTGTGGGGGCAATATGCTGACTCTGTAAACCGCTTAGAGAGGGCTGAAAGCCCTATGAAGCGGTATATAAGTCTAACTGCTATTGCTATTGCTATCCTTTTTATCTCCATTGCCTGCCTACCTATCTGCTAAGGCTCTTTTAGACAAATCTAATTCCTGAAATAAATATGTTTGTTGGCCACATTAAAGGCAAGGAGCTGTTCTCAAGTAAAACAGTATAGGATTTTTATCTTTATCGTGAAGACTCTTCTGATAAGAACAATGAGCCTTCTTTAGATTAAATCACGTCCGTCTAATCCAGTGGTAGTCAACCCAGTCCCTACCGCCCACTAGTGGGCGTTCCAGCTTTCATGGGGGGCGGTAGGGGTTTGCTATAACTCTGCTTTATAAATTTTATAAAGTAAAGTTACTTCCCTACTTTATAAATCACCATTAATATGGAACCGGTGGGCGGTTAGAAAATTTTACTACTAACAGAGATACAAAAGTGGGTGGTAGGTATAAAAAGGTTGACTACCCCTGGTCTAATCCTTCATTCTTTCTCACCACGGTTCTCTAGTTCAGGGTGTTGAACTCGATTTCATTGAGGGCCATATCAGGGTTATGTTTCACCTCGGGGGGGGGGGGTCGGAGGCCATAGCCAGGGTGGGCGTGGCCAGTTTGACATCACTCATATCGGAGGGGGCACCTGTAGCGGCCGGAGGCCATCCACCCCCGAAGTAATGCGCGAACGCTGCGGTGCGTGCTCTCCCATTTGCGAACCAGTAGGGAAGGTAAACGAATCCCACCACTGTGTATAAACTAGTACTAAAGATCAGTGCTGTAATGAATGCTCTGCTAGTGATGCTGACAACTCACTTATTTTGCCTAGGATGTGTAGTGGCTGGCAGCCTTTTGGATTTCATCCCTGCAAACTCCCTACCTTCCTGCTCATCAGTGGCGGATTTTTTTTGTTTTACCTCTCGTGACATTTTAAAGACGTTCCTAGCTTCCCATTCTGTGAACAGGCTGAAGGGAGCTCTTTTGAGCCCATACTGCCTCTTTGGCACCATATGCTTATCATCCCAGCATGGGGCAAGCCAGTACTGTGTTGGCAGATGCCTCCTTGCCTTTTAATGATGCATGAAACCAACCGCCAGGCTACCTCCCTGTACTTTCCTCTAGCGGCTGCAATCTTTTCTTCTCCGAGAGAAATTATGCTTGGGTTTTGTGGCATATGCACGCCAGGCAGGTTTTCCTTAAAACTCTGTTTACTGCTCTCTTTTGCCTCCACCTCCTCTTCCTCTCCCACACAACTAATCATCTTTGGAAGGAAAGAAGAGTTTCTGATCAAAACCAAGATATTTTTTGTTTGTTTGTTTGTGTAGCTTTCTGCTAAATTTACCCAGAATAAAAGAAGAGGAGATTGTAGTGAAGAGCCCAGGTTCCGCTCTCCACTGTCCTCTTCATTTACTACAGAAAGTAGGATGACTTTTGCAACAAATTCCCATGCCTGATTTATGCTGCTCGCTGCTTCTCCGCTTTTAACTTCCTCCTGCTTTGAATTGCTTTTGTGCCTCTGACGGCTCCTCCCACAGGATTGGTAGCCCCCTCCCACTCTGCCTTGCCCCTTAAAATGAGAGCGCCTGGGGAGGAAAGGAGCAATCCAGGTGAGCCTGCTGAGAAGCCGCTGCAGCCCTGGATAGTAAAGTTGCTGCTTGATTAGTTGAGACAGAGCCCGGCCTCCATGGATGTAAACCTCCTGCTCAGTTTATCATCATTTTCACAGACCACAAATCTTTCAGCTGAAAGTGCTGCTGTGGTCTCTGGCTATGACTACTATATAATTCAGAACTAGCACCTGTGTTTTTAACCCAGGCAGCTCGTTCTCCATGTGTGCATCTCTCTCGAAAGCCATAGGAGGATAGACAAGGTTTCTCATTGTTGCAGGAATCGTTGGTTTGGGGGTTTTTTTTGGCAGCTGCTTCTCTTTTCTCACTTTAGAACATCTGTCCTCATCAGGGTTTGTTTCTCTCAAAATCCGTGACAGCTGCAAATACAGTTTCACCTTTCCGAAAGCCAGGAAATCGTTTGCTGCAGCCAATAGGCCAATAGTTCCCAAACAATGTCTAGAGGGAGCATTAGAATTTTCAGATGGAAACCCCATAAGGTCTTGTGAAACGCCGTTTGGCACTTAATTGAAAATGAATAAATGTGTTTTAATTTCATTACGGAGGCCTGTAGACCAAGGATGCCACGATGTCTAGGCATTAGATTGCTGACTCCTGGATTTGGCAGCCTAACCCTAAACCCATAGGGTGGGGGGTGAGGGATACATTTGCAAAATATCAGACACAGTATTACAATGAAGACCTCACCTCTTTAGCCCATATGACAACCTCTTCTCTCTCTCTCTCTCTCCCTCTCTCTCTCTCTCTCTCTCTCTCTCTCTCTCTCTCTCTCTCCTCTCTCTCTTACACACCTCTCTCACACCTCTCCCTCCTTTCTCCCTCACTCTCTCTTTTTCTCTCCCTCTCACTTTCTCTCCCCCCTTCTCTCTCCCTCTCTCTCACCTTCTCTCTCTCTCATCTCCCCCCCTCCCTCTCTCTCACATGCACAAAAGCAGTGGAATTTATGCCACGATTCTGTGCCACTGCCCTGCAGATTTATCCACACACTCTTGGACACTTCTGTCTTGTGGCAGTGCTTGAGAGTTTCAGAAGATGATGTGCCCTCCCCCTCAAATGAAACAAACAAAATGTTAAACAGTTAATGACATTGATGCAGTTATTTACCAAGCACACTTAAGTTATATCAGAGTAACCAAAATATCTTTACAATCCCCAAGGCATGTCCCAACTTTTCAGCACCTCTAACGTTTGGAAATTGAAAGTTGGAAAAATTTGAGGCTCCCTACGCCTGCAAAAAGGGACAAAGGTTAAAAGGGACTGCACTAGACAGCTCTGAGAGATAGGTCTACAACCACTTGAAACAGGCACCACAAATACCATACAGAGACCAGCACACACACTCTGCTAGAAAGAAATTCCCTGAGGGTGGGCTCCAGTACAAGTCCGAAAGCTCGGAAGACAAAACCTCCTGTCCTGGTGACTGACCCAGATTGAATTCTGCGGGTCTACTGGTTCCCCAGTGTAGTTGCTCAGTCATTTCTCTGTTCATTTCCTTTCCACTATTAGGACTATTGTGTATAAGATAGCCAGGCTTACACATTGTTTAAATAAAAAAATTACATAAACCAGAACAGGGTAATCTGAAGGAATGCAGGTACTGTATCCTTTTTCCCTTGGATTGAAGGCAAAAAGAAGTTGACTTGAGTTGCTTAGTAGAAGAAAGATGGCTGACAACGAAGGTTAAAGATGCTCTGAATTTGTCCAAGCTCTAGTGGGCAATATGTTGCATAGTTGCTTCGGTGTGAAAAAAAAAGTGATAATACTGTAACGTGATTAATGTGGTGTTATTTTCTTTTTACTCACTTTTAATGATCTTAGCAATAGATTGGAAAGATGGCAAAAAGCACAAGTATGGACGTCTGTCTGAACCCCCTTCTCAGTATCAAGGTATGGACGTTTCTGTCTTCTTTTTTTCTTCGTTGGAGAATTAGGACGTAATTCTTCAGAAAAGGGAATGACAAATAGATGAAACGATGCCATTCAAAGTGTCCACGAAGCTGCCTTATACTAAAGTCACTTAATTTGATTAATTAAAATTAACTCTTGCTCCAGAGCTTCAAGCAGAGGCTTTGCAGAGGCTCTTTTAAATGAGTTCAGGAAAAGATGCCGGAGATCTCTGAGACTTTATAGAACAGAGGCTTTTACTTGAAGAATCTCAGTCTCTGTGCTGATTAAGAAATCATAATCAGAGGCGTCTGTTCTGGGCAAGCAGTTTGCAAAAATGCAATTTGTGATGTGCAATAAAGATGCATATAGCTAATGAGTGCAATAGCCCTGATGGACACAGAACTTTATCTATCTGTTTGTCTGTCTGTCTATCTGTCTGTCTGTCTGTCTATCTATCTAACTGTCTGTATATCTATATATCTATATCTATATCTATCTCTGTGTGTGTGTGTGTGTGTGTGTGTGTGTGTGTGTGTGTGTGTGTGTATTCCATCATAACTCTGGTATGTCTCAAGCAATTTCAACCAAACTTGGTACACAGATGACTTACTCTCTGGAAACAAATACTGTGGGGGTAAGATACCCCTAACACCCCTCAGGGTGGGTTCTTAGACGGATGGCCTTTTTCTCACTATTGGCCCATGATGTCTAACTGAAACCTTTATGCCAGGGCCACTTTACTACCAATATCTAATATTTGGGACACAACAGTAGGGAAGAAAATTGCCTTTTTATTTTGTTTACTGTGGAGACATGATTATTAGGCTGGGTATGCTTATTTAATTGGCTTGTATATGTTATATATGTATGCGTGTGCTGTTTATGCGAGTTTGTTTGCATCTTTTCTTTTGAGTTAATTTTGCTGCATTCCCATAGTATGAGCCATATGGAGCTGGCAATATGAGCAAGCCCTTAGAGAAAAGAGGGCAGGTTGCCACTGAAAACAGTTGGATGCTTATCAAAATGTAACGAAGCTAATTGTTGCATGAAAAACTATAAAAACAAATGATGTTTTGTTAATTCTCTTATAAGCTGAAAACCTTTTTTTTTTGCTATATTAAAAGGTAATTATTAAAGAGTGACGTTCTCTGCTTGAGATGGCTATTGTTAAAAGGAACAATACTTGACTTTTCATACTGGCTCAGCTTATACACCATAGTAAACACTAAATCAAAGAATCAAACATAATAGGATTATCCATAGAATAACCTATGTCCAATCAAATAAATCATGTTAGGGTTTGATGTGATGGTCTGGATCACAAAATACCTAAACTAGCCAACCTCTTTTTATCTTAGTTTAGCTAAGGTTATGCAACCTTTTTGATTCTATGTCCCTTTACAAAATCATTTCTAGACTCTGTACATGTTGTTGCCTTCTTGTTATGCACAACCAGTGGTGGGTTTCAAAAAATTTTAGAACCTCTTCTGTAGGTGTGGCTTGCTTTGTGGGAGTGGCTTGCTGGCCATGTGTCTGAGTGGACGTGGCCAACTTGTAAAATGTGGTGAAACTCACTTAACAATGCTCTTGCTTAGCAACCAAAATGTTGACTCAGAAACTCTGGCATTTGAAGCACACAAGTCTTAAAGCTGTCAAGTTACAAGACCCTTGCACCCCTAACCCTTTAGAAAAAAACCCCAGGGGTATTCACACTTGACAGCTTTAAGACTTGTGGACTTCAACTCCCAGAATTCCTCCTCTCACTCTTCATCTTGATGATGTCCGCACGGGCGGGGGGAGAGAGCTGGAACCAGTTCTAAACGGCACAGTAGATTTGTGGAGCCTCTTTTATAGAAGAGGTTAGAACTGGCAGGAACCCACCCCTGTACACAACCCATACTCAAGATTGACTATTGCTATATACAAATCATGATTTAATAATCACATTAATCTTAACTCAAAGCAGCCAGAAGTCACATGAACTGAGATTTTACGATCAAGGATAAGACAATATACTATATATAATATTATAATAATAATATAATAAATATTTATATTCAACTAAGACAATCATATAAGTTTATATGATCTAAGATAAGACAATCATTTCTCTGAAATGGTTAGGGTTTCCTGCTTAAACGGGGGGGTGGGATTAGAAAACCTCCAAGGTACCTTGGAATAACTCTGTTATTCTGTTAAAAATAACCGTCTTTGGCCAGACTGAAAATCTTGTAGAACTCTGGTGCATGACATCATCACAATCAGATCTGGCTTCTAATGTCAGCATCCTGTATCTGAATCAAATGTCTCTCTAAAGTTTTTAGTCACATCATTGGAAAATGCTGACCTAGCATGTTTTGTGAATACAGTAGCTGTGTTGTGCTGAGACTCAACTCTGCTACCTTAACAGTTTCCTTTCATTCGCATATTAAGTAGGCCAATTCATTTTAAGAGTACTGTGCACCACTTTTGGAGGAATATTACTATATTCTTTTGCCTACCAATAAAAAACAGAACTACGAGGTGGCGCAGTGGTTAGGGTGCAGTACTGCAGGCCACTTCAGCTGACTGTTATTTGCAGTTCAGCGGTTCCAATCTCACCGGCTCAAGGTTGACTCAGCCTTCCATCCTTCTGAGGTGGGTGAAATGAGGACCCAGACTGTGGGGGCGATATGCTGACTCTGTAAACCGCTTAGAGAGGGCAGAAAGCCCTATGAAGCGGTATATAAGTCTAACTGCTATTGCTATTAGAGAAGGGAAGCTGATTCACAGCTTCCATTTACGTTGCCATGTCTCAAACATCGTAACATCTAATTCAACCCTAACAGTCCTGTCTTGAATTCTTTGTTTGAATGAGGAAGCTGCTTGTGGCAGAAACACCTTTACTTCTGATAATTTACAAGCTGCTTTTGGGAGACTTGTTAGCTAAGAGTGGGATGGAATGTTAAAAAGTAAGCAACCATCTCTTTAATAACGGGCAATAATACCGGGATTCCAAAGGCATGGAGAACACCTTGTGAAGAATAAAGGAAGAAGAATATAAAAGCACATACCGTACTCTGATTCCACTACAAAAGAAAACCCCACTTGCTAGAATAAACAAAGTGCTGAGAGTCCCTGGGAAAATGAAACTGGAGCAGGCTATAAGGGCAGCACATAAAGTAAAAGCTAAATTAGATTTAAGCTTCGGCTAAGTTAAACGTTCTCCTCCTGGGCTGATCCTTTTATGACTAATACCCCAGGTAATTTATCATGTCTCAGACCTCCATCCAGACCCAGAATTGTTGAAAAAGAGTTGACTTTTTTTCCCCCCTGCGAGCAGGCCAAAAGGGCCCTCGGCAACCAGCCGAGCAACAAACTATTTATTAAAGACCGAGTGGCTTTTTCAAGCGTGCCTCCAAACCTTTTGTCACAGCCAACCTCTCTTCTCCCTCTTCTCTTCAGGTCATTTTGCCTGGGATAAATACTTGAAAGAGACATGTTCCATCCCAGCTCCTGCCCATTGCTTCAAGCAGGTAATGGAGCATTCCATGTTCTAAAAGAGTTGGGATGAAGGGGTCTGCTTCTAGTCCGCTCCTATACAAGTATGGAATAGACTCCTCTGCCTTCTGTTGGTGGGAGAAGAACAAACAAAGCAGGTATCCGGTTGTAAATTCTATACTAGAACAGAACTGAAAAAAAAAGGGTGCACTATGAGTTCTAGAGTTGATGAAATAGCTCAGGAACCTTAGTTCGCAGGTATCACTGATTGAACATGGGCTGCGTTGTAGCTAAGGGTGCAGGGGGTTCTCGACTTACGACCACCCAGCTGGGACCAGAATTTCCGTTGCCAACCCAAAGGCCGACTCACGCTCAATTTTACAGTCTTTTTGCCGTGCTTGTTAACTGAATCACTGCAGTTGTTAAGTGAATCGTACAGCCGCTAAATATGAATCCAGCTTCCACCCTTGACTTTGCTCGTTGGAAGCCAGCCGGGGAAGATTGCAAACGGCGTTTACGTGACTTCAGGACACTGTAACCATCTAAACATATCCCGGTTGCTACCCCCCCCCCACCCACTCTGAATTTTGACCCTGGGGGTGCTGCAGTGATTGCAAGTGTGGGAGGAAGTTATGTCACTTTTTCACCGCTGTTGTAACTTCAAAATGGTCCCTAAACAAATGGTTGTAAGTCGGGGACTACCTACACGTCCAGCTAAGACATTTCCTTTGTTTTTCTTACAAAATAACTCCAGGAAAAGGGAATTCATTCACTATTGCTTCCTGCTTGCTGACCTCTCCCTCCCCTCTTTTTCCACACTGCTTTTACTTGTTTTTAACATCGGAATCTGTTAGAGGGAAAGAGACAGGGGGGAAAAAAAAACACTGACAATGTGAGGAACTAGCCTGGAAGGACCTAGACCGTTGCCTACGCATTCATAATACGTTATGATTGTTTTAGACTTGATGTAAATAATTGCTTTAGACTAAATGCTAATTAAACAGGATTATTGTCATAATATCTAAGCTCAGATGTGACCTGCTGGGTATTGTGTTTGACTAGAATTTTAAAATAAAAGCCACTTTTACGTAGATGGAATGCTCTGTAGTCACCGGAGGGAATAATTGCCAAAAAAAAAAAAAAAAAGTCAATGTACAATTCTTAGCATTGCCCATTGTTTTAATATCGTTTTACAAAGTGAAAGTACGAGAAGCAAAGATTTTGGGGTACCGCGGAAGTGTCAGATGTAACATGCATGTAAAGGCCATGGGTGTAATTCCTAGCATATTTGGGTTCAATGGGATCAAAGCCGGCCACATCGTGGGAATTGGGTGGAACGGTCTGCCTGACGTGCATAAGGCAGCTTACCATGAGCTCACGAGTGTTTAATGAAGAAGGTAAGCATGGAACTGGTTTAGTAGTAATAAAGTGGGGCCGTTTGGTTGGAGTATGAAATTCTGCCTGTTTTACCTCAAAAGATACCGAAGAACAAAAGGAAGGAGAAAAGTTTAGAGTTTAATGTCTTCAGTTCAAGAGAATTGATTTTCCATTGATGGCTGGATTCTCCTCTCTTCCCCCTGTTCTTTATCCTGTTAATTTCTCTTTGCATACTGACTGTGAATCACAGTCCCAAAAGCTTTATGGATGTTCAGATGCCAGGGACAATGTAGGGAATGAGGAGGAAGGGAGAGGAGTTTGGGGAGGACATAAAATGGACTGCCTGAAGGATGAAGTGTGACCCAAAGCCTTGTTCTCCTCAGTCTTATGCCCCACCCAGCAATGAATTCAAGATCAGCATGAAGTTAGAAGCCCAAGACCCCAGAAACACCACGTCAACTTGTATTGCCGCTGTGGTGGGGCTGACGGGTGCCCGTCTCCGATTGCGTCTCGATGGCAGTGACAACAAGAACGACTTCTGGCGTCTGGTAGATTCCACAGAAATTCAGCCCATTGGCAACTGTGAAAAAAATGGCGGGATGCTGCAGCCTCCTTTAGGTGAGTTCAAGTCTCTTTTGGCCATAAAAGAGGATTACTGCTTTCATCAATACCAGGAAACGGTATCCCTGGCAGATGATGTTTTTACAAATAGGATGTTCTCAACAGACTTGAACATTGGGTGCTATCTAAGACAATGAATCTCAATGGTGAAAGAAGTAAAGGTCTACATTTAGGCAAGAAAAACGAAATGCACAGGTACAGTATAGGTGGTACCTTGCTCAATAGTAGTAATTGTGAGAGGAGTCTTGGAGTCCTAGTGGGCAACCATTTAAATAGGAGCCAGCCGTGTGCAGCAGCTGCCAAAAAAGCCAACACAGTTCTAGGCTGCATAAACAGAGGGATAGAATCAAGATCACATGAAGTGTTAATACCAATTTATAAGGCCTTGGTAAGCCACACTTGGAATACTGCATCCAGTTTTGGTCGCCATGATGTAAAAAAGAAGTGGAGACTCTAGAAAGAGTGCAGAGAAGAGCAACAAAGATGATTAAGGGACTGGAGGCTAAAACATTTAAAGAACGGTTGCTGGAACTGGGTATTTTTAGTTTAATGAAAAGAAGGACTCGTAATATACTGCCCCATAGTGGTTTACAGCACTCTGTAGGTGGTTTACAGCATAGAAGCATTATTTGCATATTGGCCCCAACAATCTGGCTCCTCATTTTACTGACCTTGGAAGGATGGAAGGCTATGTCAACCTCGAACCACATCAGGACCGAACCCCAGGCTGTGGACAGAGTTTGCCTGCAATACTGCCCTTTAACTGCTGCGCCACACTACATTTTGGTAGTGTGAAAGATAGCTATTCTCCAAAGCACTCCAAAGATAAGAAGCAACAGATGGAAGGAAACTAATCAAGGAGAGGAGCAACCTAGAACTAAGGAGAAATTTCCTGGCAGTTAGAACAATTAATCAGTGGAACAACTTGCCTCCAGAAGTTGTGAATGCTCCAACACTGGAAGCTTTGAAGAAGAGATTAGACAAACATTTGTCTGAAATGGCATAGGGTTTCCTGCCAAAGCAGGGGGTTGGACTAGAAGACCTCCAAGGTCCCTTCCAACTCTTCTATTCTAAATACGGTGTTTGCTAATCCAAGAGGCCTCTTGTTTTAATAATTGCCTTTTTGTTGTGGTTAGTGTTGGTAGACCAAGTCCCATCTCTTTTATATAAATCACTCACTGTTTTCAGAAAAGCAGCTCTCCTCCTCTGCTAATGGTGAAGAGGAGAAAAAACCCTCATGACTTCAATAAACCACAAGAACCTGGTGCTCTTGCCATATATAACAGAAGACTCCTGAAAATGAAGAGTCTTCCTGAAAAGCACATTCTGTTAATGGATTCCTAAATTTACTGAGGTTAATTCTGCTTTCCTCTTTGCTGTCCATGGTGGATTCCAAGGAATTACTCCCCAAGTTGTAAGCAAGTCAGCTCATGCTAGCAATAAATAGCACTAGCACTTAGACTTATATACTGCTTCACAGTGCTTCACAGCCCTCTCTAAGCAGTTTACAGAGTCAGCCTATGGCCCCCAAGAATTTGGATCCTCAGATAGATACTAGCTGAGGACTGCTTAGCCATCCCAAGGATTTTCTTTTGTTTACTGCAGAGGTCTTCAAACTTGGCAACTTTAAGATTTGTGGACTTCAACTCCTAGAATTCTCCAGCCAGCATTGCTGGCTGGAGAATTCTGGGAGTTAAAGTCCACAAGTCTTAAAGTTGGCAAGTTTGGGGACCCCTGCATTGACTGGTTGTTCTTATGTCATGTTGTCCTTATCACAGGTAACTAGGATAGCAGCTAGTCTGAAAGTCGGTTTAAGCTAAATTTAAATATTTTGGAGGCTTTTGATCCAGTGTAGCTCCTGAGATGCATAAGTGATTGTTCCTTGAACATTTGTTGACTTACTGGTCAGGAAGTGTTGTTGTTGTTGTTTTTAATGATTCTTACTGTTTATCTGAGCAAGGTGGTGGTATTGGAATCGGTGGTAAAATATGTTAAAATTAAAGGGTGGTAATCATTCTGTTTTATTGAACTACATCGGCACCACTTCCTTTGGCTCCCTTTGTTTACTGCCATTACAATGATGAGCTTTCCATTTTGCACTGAAGATTTCTTGTCAGGATCATTCCATTCTGTTTCTCATGTCCGTAAATTATGCACTTCCTTTACACTTTTACAGATTAATGCACTGTGGAAATATTTACTAAACATTAAGGAACACTGCTGGGATGTTCTCCGTTGCAGCTACTGTTTTAACAATCTCCATCTCCGCTTCAGGTTTTCGTCTGAATGCTTCCTCTTGGCCTATGTTTCTTCTGAAGACTCTGAACGGAGCAGAAATGGCTCCCATTCGGATTTTCCATAAGGTACTGTAGCACGCAGCTTTTCTGATCCCTGAAACCACATGGTTCCATTTGTTGTGATAAATAAGTCTGGCTAATTCTGCTGGATAAGCCACTTCTTGGGAAAAAAATATCTACCAGCCAAGGAACATATAAAAACAGAACGGATAACAACCCATTACATAAAAAAATACCAAGTCAAGGCCCCTAAAAAAAATTTCCACTAGCGTTTAATTAAATGGCCCCCACATGACAGCTCTGTTAGCCCCCTGGTCCAGTGCTTCTGGAAGACTGACCAGTTGTCCGTATTTGGTAGGAGGCTGTTCCCCAGGACAAGGGCCATGGTAGAGAAGACATGTCCAGTCTGATGGGACAGGCAAAAACCATCAGGGAGAAGCAGTCCCGCAAGTAACTGGGCCCTAAGTTTCTTACTTTATGTACAATCAGCATCTTGAATTGTATTTGGACATCTGCTGAGATTTCTGGATGAGATGCTGTGAGTAATATTTGTAGGCTAAAGAGATAAATTTTGGGAGAACTGATTTCTATAGGCAATAAAATGGAATCAGGTTAAGTTGGGATTCATTCTGTGTGAATGTGTTAAAATTAAAGGCTAACAAGAGAGAAAGCTGAATATAGAAAAAATCAATTTAAGGCTTAAGGTGGGTGCAAGAGATACACTTGAGAAAAGAATAGCTACCAGACAATTGAGATCTAAAGGGACACGGAAGCTCAGTGGCTAAGACACTGAGCTTGTTGATCAGAAAGGTTGGCAGTTTGGCGGTTCGAATCCCTAGCGCCGCGTAACAGAGTGAGCTCCCGTTGCTTGTCCCAGCTTCTGCCAACCTAGCAGTTCGAAAGCACGTAAAAAATGCAAGTAGAAAAATAGGAACCACCTTTGGTGGGAAGGCAACAGTGTTCCGTGCACCTTTGGCGTTTAGTCATGCCGGCCACATGACCACGGAGATGTCTTCAGACTGTGCTGGCTCTTTGGCTTTGAAACGGAACTGATCACCACCCCCTAGAGTCGGGAACAACTAGCGCATATGTGCGAGAGGAACCTTTACTTTTACCTAATTGAGATCTAAGGATATGGTGGCAGCAAGCTTATATAGGTGACTATTCTAGCTTGGTAGAAACTGCTCTTTATCTCTTTTGGCTTGCTTTAACTGCAGCAAAGGACATTTATATAATCAAGTTGAGTCCTAGATTTCCTCAGAGTGTGCCAGGTTTTAGTAAGAATTATTGCAGGTGTCTGACATTTGGGAGAAATGGTAATTCAACCTGACAACAGGAAAAGGGAAGGAATGTTAGGAGAGGGAAGGTTGGCTGGCTATTTCAAGAAGTCTGGACTTGCAGTCGTAATATTCAAGCCTCCTTCTCAAAAACCAGGATGTATTTTTAACCCCCCCCCCTTACTTTAATGCTGCCCCGCTGGCACAAATCCAGCTCACAGAGCAGAATGCTATTTCTCTCATTAAGCTGTGGCATTTTCTGTTCTCCATAACGCTTTCCAAATGGGGCACTTGATACTTTCACCACACCTCTGTTCTGTCACCCTTCAGGATAACTTGGTTTGAACTAAGTTACCCTTTGGGTGAACTTAGATAAGGACTTCCCAAATATGGCCCTTCCACACAGCATGATTTCTTAAAATCAAATTAGTTTTTAAAAAAATGGGTATCTGGCTATTATTGCTCAGATGTAGAACTTTTAAAAAAGATTTTAAAAAAAAAACAAAAAAAAAACAACCCAGAATTTCACTCTGCATCTGAAATTGAGCTGCGAAGCATTTGAGTCATTCTGATGCAGAATCTTGACCTCTTATGGTACCTTGTGCAAGAGCATTTTGAGAAGCAGGACTAGACGAGTCTGGGCCTATGGTTGACTTGGTCTTTCTCCCCCTAGGAGCCACCATCTCCATCCCAGAATTTCTTTAAGATGGGGATGAAACTTGAGGCTGTAGACAGGAAGAACCCACATTTCATCTGCCCAGCCACTATTGGTGAGGTACGGGGTTCTGAAGTCCTTATCACTTTTGATGGCTGGAGGGGAGCCTTTGATTACTGGTGCCGCTATGATTCTCGTGACATCTTTCCCGTTGGCTGGTGCTCATTGACTGGTGACAATTTACAGCCCCCTGGAACAAAAGGTAAGTGCACCATCACAGTTTCTACCACCGTTCACCCATCTATATCTCATAAAGATCAGGAAATCAAGAGAAAAAATGGCCTGGGCCAATCCTTAAAGTACTAACTAATAGGAGGATGCTACAACTCAGTCCTTGTAGGACCAAGGCGGGTAGCCAATGACATCTCTTCCTTTCAGGTGTAGCCTAATCTAGGAAGACAAACAGGGATGGGCTACTGGTGGCGCTGTGGTTAAATGCAGCACTGCAGGCTACTTCAGCTGACTGCAGTTCTGCAGTTCGGCTGTTCAAATCTCACCGGCTCAGGGTTGACTCAGCCTTCCATCCTTCCGAGGTGGGTAAAATGAGGACCCGGATTGTTGTTGGGGGCAATATGCTGACTCTGTAAACCGCTTAGAGAGGGCTGAAAGCCCTATGAAGCGGTATATAAGTCTAACTGCTATTGCTATTGCTATTGCAGGGTTCAGGAGAACTTCTAAGATTCTGTGCAGTTCGGAGAACCCCCAAATCCCACTCCTGGCTGGCCCTGCCCACCCTACCCAGGAGTCCCCACGCAGCCTGTTTTTGATGTAGGCAAGTGCATGGCATGTGAGGAGGCTCAAGGAGGGTGAAAAATGGGCCTAGCGGAGGTTCAGGAAAGCCTCTGGAGCCTGGGGAGGCTGTTTTTCTCCTCCCGGAGGCTCGAGGAAAGCCTCTGGAGCCTGGGGAGAGCAAAGACGCCTTGTAGTCCAAGGGACTCACAGGAGTCTTCTCCAGCAACGTAGTTCAGTGGCCTCACTTCTTTGGCACTCAGCCTTTCTTATGGTCCACCTTTCACAGCCATGCATTGCAACTGGGAAAATCTATAGATGTGACTATAGGCACTTTTGTTGGCAGGGTGATGTCTCTGCTTTTTAGTATGCTGTCTAGATTTGCCATAGTTTTCCTCCTTAGGAGCGAGCGTCTTTTCATTTCTTGGCTGCCGTCCCCCTCTGCGGTGATCTTGAAGCCCAGGAACTATGAACAACTTTGATCTGAGTGCTGGCAATTTTATCACAAACATTCCTTGTCCGTACACTCTGTTTAGAAGCAGGCTGCAGAATATTCTTCTGGATTGCCTGGCACTCTTAGCAGCTGGGAGACAGGATCATAAGAGTTAATTGTCTTTGGACAGACTGTGAGCTAGAGGCAATTTTCTGCATTATCAAGAGATCTGGAATGTGAAGAGTAGAGTTTCAACCTTGGCAGCCTTCCAGCTGGCAGAGGCGCAGGGAAGTCTTGCCAAGCAAAGGAGGCTTTTTAAAAAGGGTGCACTCTTTTCATTGCCGTGCCAAGGGCAATGAAAGTTACAGCACTGGGGCACAACTATAGGCATTTATCCCAGTTTTCTTTGTTCTGGTTGAAGCAGTCACCCGTTCAGACAACTTTATTGTGCTCAGCAGGCGTGCGAAAGTTAATTGTTTTTAAAGTTACTATAGCTATGTATTAAATGGCACCTGACATTCTTCCCGTACCTGTCAAACCTATTTTTTTTCCCAAATCACTGTGAACAGATTAAGGGTTTAGTCAGCTTTGATCCTTTGGGCTGGCAGGGAGAATAGCTTGAGGCAGAAATTGGTAGGAACAATGTGTCTGTTCCTCCTCCTCCTCATTCGATGTCTCTGTTCCTCCTCCTCTTCATTCGGTTGAATTGCCAGAAGATAAACCCTGATATAACTGTAGATTTGTCTGTCTAGACTTCACCGTTTCCAAGTTCTCTGCCTGTTTTGAAAGTTGAACAGAAAACTTGGTACCTTACCGTATTGTGTACTGTACTGGCAGAAGATGTAATGGAGGTGGGGGGGACGGACTAGAATCATTCTGTAGCCCTTGTTGTGAGTGTTACGGCTTCAGGAACATGCTTGCATCCGAGTATGAGTGGTAAGTGTGTGAACAGTTAGTTCTTGGGCATAAATAGGTAAACTCTGTGACTCTGTGCTCCACCCACAGGTATCTTTTTGAAATGAAGTCCTTTTCATTTCACACATTTTTGCACATTTTCTCCGTGTGGCTTGTTCAGCAAAGCTTCCAATTATTTTAAAGAAAAAAAGAATGAAAGTAAATATAAAACATAACACACGATAAATGGCAGCATATTAAAAATGTGGGCTTTGCCCGTTCTCGTTACTTTGTCTAGATGGAATGATTGATGACAATCGGTATGGATAATTGGTTTTATTGTACGCTGCTCAGAGCCGCCTTGTATGAGATGGGCAACTATATAAATTTGACGAACTAAAAATAAAATTATTAAAATCCCTAAAATTCAACAGGAGTTGTGCATTAACATTTGGCATTCCATAATAGCCTACAGAGGCATCTAATCCTGTTTTTCGATTGGTGCTATTAACATTAGGCAATAAATTATTGCAGATTCTTGGAACTTGCACAGAATGAGGCACCGGACACCAATCGCAATTACTTTCTTGAAAAGATTTGAATGCCCAGAATAATTAAAAGCAAAAGCACAATAGAAGGAAACAAGGTTAATGTCCTTGCAGAAGGCAAGGAGGCAGTGTGCTGCACCTACTTTGGGGGTGACATGTTCCAGAGGATCAGCAGATAAGCCTTCTGGCCAATGGTTTTGTGCAATGTTTCTCAACCTGGGCAACGTTAAGAGATGTGGACTTCAACTCCCAGAATTCCCCAGTCAGCAAAGCTGAACTCGGGAATTCTGGGAGTTGAAGGCCACACCTCTCAAAGTTACCCAGCTTGAGAAACACTGGTTTTGTGGATTTCATATGCTCATAGTAGATATGGATCCTCCTGCTGGCTGAAACGATCACTCCTAGCTCGCTAGGGAAGGCTTGAATGCTGGGGAAAAGGAAAGTGGAAGGAACGTGAAGAAGAGGACAACCAGCAGCAAGGTCAACGGATTCAGTTTCCATGGTGATGATATGATAGTTGGAAGACCTAAAAGACCAGGATGTGTCATGGAGATTGTCGATCTCCATAAATTGTCATGGAGAGAATCATTCTTTGTGGTCCATAATCAGTCAAATATCCTGGTCCAAATAATGGAAGCAACAGTAGGTTTAATAGTATTGGATTGCAACATTCCAAATTCAACCATATTCTTAGATTTGTACTAACTTTCCCTTAAGCTATTTTGTTGATGGTGGTAAAGTATTAGATGCTTGGAACAATGCATTCTGGAGATAAAGAACATAGATTTTAGCATCCATCAAGAGAGTTATGACATTGGAGATTTCTAATGTCTGTTTCAACTTAAAATAATTCCATTTTAGAGGATGGATAAAAGTAAAACACTGGGCTTAGAAGAATATGTGGTGAGCTCCATTTTTGATACATGAAGATTATTTAATGCCCTATAACTAATATGGGACTGAAAATAGGGGTTGAACTTTACCCTGGTCTTGTGGCAATCATGGAATATAATCTTAGCATTGTTTTGGAGATAGATCATAATCATTTTATGGCCTATTTAAAGTACACTTTGATCCTGTGCAGATTGCTGAGCATTGGCTTATATCTCCCATGTATTTCGACATGTTGAAAGGAGACAGTGTTTATATAATGGTGAGATATTCCATGTGCAAAATCATTAGCATCCTGCCTTTTAAGGCATGTACAGACACTTGGGGTAGAACATCAGGAGAAATCACTTGAAAACACATAGGGTTTGATAGTGAAGACCGTTTCCTAGAAGAATAGGGAGTCTCCCCCTCCCTGAAGAAATGGAGACTGGACATGTTGTGAGGATATTCTAATTCTGGATTTCGTTCACGCTCCTTTTCTTTAGACCACAGGGTGTCAAACTCGATTTCATTGAGAGCCACATCAGCATTGTGTTTGACCTCAGGGAAGGTGGGGTTGGGGGGGGAGGTGACCAGCTCAATGTCACTTGTGTTGGGAGTGCCTGTGGTAGCCCAAGCTCTCTGCCAACGAAAACGGGGTCCTGAGCTCCGTTTTTGCCTGCGACAGCCTCATGCAACCCTCTGCCAGTGAAAACAGAACTTGGGAGGACTCCTCCGTTTGTGCTGGCAGGGGCGCTGGGGGCCGGTCCTTTGCTGTTTCCAGGGTGGCCCTGCGGCGCCAGATTTAAGCACCCCATGGGCTAGATCTAGCCCCCAGGCCTTGAGTTTGACACCCCTGACATAGACAGTCTGTCGGACCTGGAAGCCATCTTTCACATTGGACCTTCAGACCTGCCACAATTTCTACTGTGGGAAAATGGGAGGGGGGATTATATGGAAATTCGGGTTAATGTCAGGGTTCCAAGTAACACCCCCCCCCCATGAAAGAAGTCTCCGAGGCTTGAGTTTCCTCAAAATTCTATTTTATTAAAGATGTTGGGGGTTGTTAGGAATATAATTCTAACGGTTGGGTTGGCAATATATAAATCATGTAACAATGTTGTACCTGTTTCTTTAAATCATACTGTAAAATGTGATTGGTTGCTGTTTCCTCAATTGGCCATAAGAGGGAGCCAGAATGACTGTTAGTTCTCTGTTTGTTAGATGCTGGGCTGATCTGATCTGAGTGCCGTGAGCTATTGTAAGTTTTGCAACTGCTAGCAAACTTTGAGTACTGAACTGATTATATGATACTGGACTATGTTATTTGGATTATCCCTTAACTGAAAGGCATTGATGATTGACCGTCTTATCCATGTATGACTTGGACTATTTGATGGATTCTGATACCTCTATTTCCACGAAAGTAAAAGCCTATTTAAACTGCAGTGTCTCTGTATGCTGGTTTGTGTGTTCTCCAACACAACTCTCACAACACTTCGCTGAACGTACTCGCTCTCCCAACGGGGAGATTACCTAACGGGTGTTACTTGGAACCCTGACACAGTCTATCTCCGGTTGAGTGACTTTGTGTTTTTGAACCGTCCCATGAAAAATAATCTTCCAGACGTTCTCATCCAATGAAAATGATGTAGGAAGAAAAACGTTGTGTGGGTAAAGCTTGGCGTTAGACCCTGTCAGCACTGGGTGCATGTTTGTAAAATGGGTGCGCGTTGAAAATGCCGTAAAACTCTGACGTTATTTCAAGGGGTCCATTCATTTGGCTGATTTATCCAATTGTCACATTTCTTTCCTTACGGAGACAGATTAAAAGAACCACTCATGTACAAAACAAGTAATTGTTTCAGAAAAAGTTCAAAGCGTTTAACCAGGAGTGTCCAACCTTGGAAACTTTTGTTTAGCAGATTTTTTTATTATTATTTTTTCCCTTCTACAACACCTTACAGTCATTACAACAATATTGTTATGTCATCATGCCTGTACATTTTTACACACTTTATACACAGTTCTATATATATTTATATATATTGATTTTTGGCTTAATTAATTTTATTCTTGTTTTGCAGCCATTTGTACCAATTGTTCCAAGTTTCATAACATTCCGACTCTTCTTTATCTTTTAATTTTAGTGTTAATTTGTCCATCTCTGCACAATCCAAACTTTTAAAGACTGGTGAACTTGCAACTCCTAGAATTCTCCAGCCAGTCTTGCTGGGCTGGGGAATTCTAGGAAATGAAGTCTACTACTCTCGAAAGGTGCCAAATTTGGACACCCCAAGTTTAAACCTTCCTTAGAAGCCCACCAGCAGAATGATTGTATGCATTAAGTCTCCTAAGACAGTCTTTTGAATGAGGTTATGGTGGTCCTTGACCCTCTCCTCTCCTTCCTCTTTTGTGCCAGTTGTCATTCCAAAGACCCCGTTCCCTACCCCCGACGTGATCTCCGAAAAAAGCACCATGCACAACACCGCAAGGAGCATCCTGGAACATCTGCCTGGACAAAAAGGCCGAAAACCTGGTCGTAAAAGAGGCCGGACACCCAAGGTGCTGACCAGCCACCCCAACCCCAACCCTTCCAAGGCAGTGGAGCCTTTAAAATTCCCCAAAAAGAGGGGGCCAAAGCCCGGTGGGAAGGTAGGTGGTCAGTGGGCGGGGGCCAAACTATCGAATATAAGCCCTCCCTCTTTGATATGGCCACTGCAGCAAGATTACTGTGTGTCCAACGACGGGAGAATAATGTTTGCTTACTGATTACCCCAACTTTATTTTTTTTAAATAAATAACTCAAGGTGGCAAACCCTTTATAATGCTCTTTCCTCCTCCTAACTTTCCTACAACTCTGAGGTGGGTTGAAGTGAGAGAGAGTAACTGGCCCAAAGTCAACAAACTGACTTACATTCCTATTGCGGGACTAGAAGTCACAGTTTCCTGGTGATTGGTCCAAAGTGAGCCAGCCTGCTTCCATGCCCAAGGCAAGACTAGAAACTCAGGGTCTCCTGTTTTATAGGTCAGCACCTTAACCACCAGACCAACCTGGCAATTAATTAATTAAAAACCTTAGACTAGATACGATATAAAGGTAAAGATTCCCCTTGCACACACGTGCTAGTCATTCCTGACTCTAGGGGGCGGTGCTCATCTCCATTTCAAAGCCAAAGAGCCTGTGCTGTCCAAAGACATCTCCGTGGTCATGTGGCCGGCATGACTAAACACTGAAGGCGCACGGAACGCTGTTGCCTTCCCACCAAAGGTGGTCCCTATTTTTCTACTTGCATTTTTACATGCTTTCAAACTGCTAGGTTGACAGAAGCTGGGACACATAACAGGAGCTCACTCCATTACGCGGCCCGAGGGATTCAAACCACCTAACTGCCAACCTTTCTGATCGACAAGCTTAGCATCTTAGCCACTGAGTCACTGCGTCCCTCTCATTGCTGATGGTTGAATCTAAAAGGCAGAAAACACTTCAGTGTCAGCATTAAGACTAGCTGCTATACATATTGACATGAGTTCTTCTCTACATTTAATCTTCATCCCAATGTTTTTGGAAGAAGCTGGGACAAGCAATGGGAGCTCACTCTGTTACACGGTGCTAGGGATTCAAATCATTCAAAGGATTCAGTCCTGGGTGGCCTTCTAGTGATTTTAAGGTAGGGATACAGGGAAAATATATTGTATCTAGGTTCGAATCTCTAGATACAATATGCAAAAAGTATATTCCTGTTTACTACCTTAAAATCCCTGAAAGGCTCCCCAGGACTGAAACCTTTGAAAGAGCTTTAATTCTAAAGCTGAACAGACTCTGGACTGGCCAGAGTTCCACGTAGGCTGCTTTCAATCTCCATAAAGGAAAAGCAGAAAGCAAAAATCTGCTTAAAATCTTCGTCACCGCTATAAATCACAATTTTTTATGCCAGTCCCCGTGGTGGTTGCTGGTGACTCAAAGACATTTTTATCGCTCGTTAGGCTTCGTACACTTTTGTCACAGAGATACCATTTCCCCTTTATGGTCCCTGAGATCCTATCCTTGATTTAGTCATATCAGTTCTGAACAGCTTCTTCCTTTTTTTACCTAGTAGACTTTGTTCCCCCATGGAAAGCCGTGGAACTTTGTTTTCCTTCTTTCAGAGAAAGCAGCGGATGTTACTAAACCCGGCACCCACTTCCCCGACAACGAGCACTCCTGAGCCTGACACAAGTACGGTACCACAAGATGCAGCTACTATTCCCAGTTCTGCTATGCAGGCCCCTACAGGTAAGGAATGGCCTTCTATTAATTCTGAAAGTTCCTGCTATCTTCTGGGGAAAACTGGGCAGTTTGCTGGGATCTGTGGTAGGATTCAAAAGATTTTAACTACCGGTTCTGTGGGCATGGCTTGGTGGGCGTGACAGGGGAAGGACACCGCAAAATCTCCATTCCCTCCCCACTCCAGGGGAAGGATGTTATAAGGGAGCAGAATCTGAATGTTTCATATGCATTGAACAATCCATTCTGCGGGTGTCAAACCTCTCTGTTTGAGCCTGCTGAATGGATTCATGTTTGTTTGTTTGTTTGTTTGTTTATTAACATTTGTAGGCCGCCCTTTTCCCTGAGGGGACTCAGGGCGGCTCACATAAAATCAGGGAGGGGAAATACAAACAATGACATAAACACATATAATAAAAGTAATAAGCAACATACATTCATCATTCGGGCGGGGCAACTATCCTTGTCCCCAGGCCTGACGGGCTAGCCAGTTCTTAAGGGCTGTGCGGAAGGCCTGGACGGTGGAGAGGGTACGAATCTCCACGGGGAGCTCGTTCCAAAGGGTCGGGGCTACTACTGAGAAGGCCCTCCTCCTTGTAGTTGCCAGCCGGCACTGGCTGGCCAATGGAATACGGAGGAGGCCCAATCTATGAGATCGAATTGGTCGCAGGGAGGTAATTGGCAGAAGGCGGTCTCTCAAGTACCCAGATTCATAAACCTAGCTATGTAGGATCACTCACCCTGAAGAATCTTCAAGAGGCTTACGCAATTAAAAGGTGTAAAGGTGTTTTTCAGACACAGATGCAGTGCTTTTCACTTAATTCACTACGGGGGGGGGGGGGGCTGGATCAGGGGAATTGAAGTCCACACATCTTGAAAGTTGTCAAGGTTCAGAAACAGAGCTGCAGCTTGAGTCTCAGCCTCTCATCTTCATGGTGTATCCAGCAGCTTTTGGCAAATTAAATTATATAATGGAGAGAGAAAAAAGAGCAATTTTCAGGATATATAGACTCTCAAAAAACTAATGCAGCATATGGATCTGTTCTCTGGAATTCAGCCAGGTTAGATAACTCATTTGCAGAAAAGAGAGATTAAGAAGGGACTGTTGCCTGATCCAGATTTACAAGAAATGTATCTCTGCTTTTTTGAATAGCAGAGCAGAGCAGAGCATAGAATTCTTTATTGGCCAAGTGTGATTGGACACACAAGGAATCTGTCTTTGATGCATATGCTCCATATATATACATTACATTTGTCACGAATCATAGAAGTAGAACACTTCATGATAATCGTAGGCTACAAATAAGCAATCGAATCATACTAGGAAACAGCCAGTGTAAATCATAAGGATACAAGCAACAAAGCTACAGTCATAGTCAAAGTTATTGTCAAATTAAGTATTGAAGGCTTTTTATATGTTTCTTTCTCCTGTCAACCCTCCCCCCCCCCCCTAGTTTGCATCTACTTGAATAAAAACGGTAGCCCCGGGCCTCACCTGGACAAAAAGAAAATCCAGCAATTGCCTGACCATTTTGGTCCCGCTCGAGCATCCATAGTCCTGCAGCAAGCAGTCCAAGCTTGCATTGACTGTGCTTACCACCAGAAGACTGTCTTCTCATTCCTTAAACAAGGCCACGGAGGAGAGGTTATTTCAGGTAACCCTCATGTTGATCTGTCCTACTTTGTTGGGAAAATATCTCTGAGGATATATGTCTGCCAGCCACAATATAGCCATGAAGTTCTAATAGTAGCAATGCAGCATTGTGTGTGTTTGTTTGTTTTTAGAAACCTTTGGGGCGGGGGTGGGGGTATACACTAACTGTGGACCCTTTACAGCCTGTGGACTTCAACTCCCAGAATTCTGACTCAATTAGGAATTCTGGGGCTTGAAGTTCAGAAGTAGCAAAGGGATCATTATTGCCCACCCCTGCATTGGAGTAAGTAATGCAGTCCAGGGGTCAGCAACCTGTGGCTCTGGAGCCGCATGTGGCTCTTTCTTCCTTCTGCTGTGGCTCCCTGTTGCCTGCTGACTCCACATTTGATGGGGCTTTCGGTTAGGACAGGTAGAGGAAAAAGGACGCCGTGCTAGGAGGAGACTCTATGGTGGGGGAACTGGACTTCCAGTCGGCTCCAGAATTGAATGGGGGGCTTCCGGTTAGGACCTTTGTGGCTCTTTTGAGTGTTTAAAGTTGCCGGCCCCTGTTCTAGTCTAATTGAGTAAATGTTCTAATTTATTCTCGCTGGAATATTGAAGTCAAAGGAAAATCTGGAAAGCATTTTAATGCACTGAACGACAAGCAGGGACAGCTTGGGGAGGGTGGTGGTGGGATGTTGATCTTTTCTGGTCATCTCTGTAGCATTTTTATATATTTGGCTTCCTTGGTTTCCTCTTTCAGCTGTGTTTGATCATGAGCAGCACACTCTAAACTTACCAGCGGTGAATAGCATCACTTACGTCCTCCGTTTCCTTGAGAAGCTTTGTCACAACCTGCGTAGTGACAACCTCTTTGGGAACCAGCCGTTCACTCAGCACCACATGCATCATTCCAGAGACTACGACCATGACAAATACCTACCAGGTAAGGATTGAGCCGGAGAGCTTTCATGGAAATCTCTGCAGGTGGACTACAGTATTCCCACAAACAGATTCCAAACGGGGGTGAAATCAACTTACCTTGCAATGTGGCCACACATACACACACACATGCGCCACCTCTGCGCATGCTCAGGACCTTCCGCACATGTGCAGAGCATCAAAAATGGACGTGATGATGTCCAGGTGGGTGGGCGGAGCCTGCTACCAAGCGTGCCTGCAAAGGTAAGCGAACAGTGCGGGAGGGAGATCTGCTGTGCCACACAATTTAGATTAGCTAGAAAGCAGGAAATCCTGCTTTCCAGCTAATATAAATCGTGTGTCACAGCTGATCATCGGAAAGATTGCTTTGCCCGAACTGGTAGCAATTTTTTTTTTACTACCAGTTCAGGCGAACCGGTAGCATTTTTACCACCGGTTTGGGCAAACCTTTGCAAACCGGTAGCATTTAACCCCTGATTCCAAACCATTGCCCATCATTAATCATTTTGAACCTGTTCCTACCACCTGCCTATTCTTGTGCGCCTCTTTTAAACCTGGAGTTCAAAGCTATAGGGATAGCTCTCAACTTACAACCATAACTGGGCCCCAACCATTTCAGTTGTAACTCATGACAGTCATTAAAACAGATCACCCACTTGAGTGACCTCCTGTTACGACCTTTTTTGCAGCGGTCGTTAAGCAAACGCCATGGTCTCAAAGTGACCGTTGGAATCTTAAAACCAACACCATAGTTGTAGAGTGAGCCCATTTGTTTGCTATGGGGCATTTGTTTCTGAAAACCAGAAGTAAATGCTAGTTTTAGCCCAAATGGTGTCAACCATAGCAGTTAGACTTATATACCGCTTCCTAGGGCTTTCAGCCCTCTCTAAGCAGTTTACAGAGTCAGCATATCGCCCCCAACAACAATCTGGGTCCTCATTTTACCCACCTCGGAAGGATGGAAGGCTGAGTCAACCCTGAGCCGGTGAGATTTGAACAGCCGGACTGCAGAACTGCAGTCAGCTGAAGTAGCCTGCAGTGCTGCATTTAACCACTGCGCCACCTCGGCTCTGTGCATGCTGCAATGCATTGTGGTTACTGAGTACTTGACATGTGGTCACATAACTATTGGGGTGGGGTGTTTCTGTTTGCGAGTCTGAATCAGGTCGTAAATACCTTTTGGGGGACTCCATCATAACTTTGAATGGTTGCTAAGCAACCAGTCGTAAGTCAAGGACTTATCTATGCATTTTCTTTACCTGATACAGCACAGAACATTATTGATAGGGTCTTTCCTTCTAATGATATTATTAAAGTGCCTCAGATTCTAGGTTCTAAGTATGTTACCTGAGACAAAAACCAACGACAGACTTAACTATTGTTCATGGGTTGTTGCTGGTGGCGACAGGGATTTTCAATATGGTAGATAGCCCACTTGAAAACTAAAAAGCAATGCATTATAATAAAAGTTTGAATAGACCAGTTGGGGGAGAAGAATGCCGATGACTCCAAATATCTGTGGAAATGGAAGTTTGCCTCATTCATCGCGATTATTTCATTTGTGTCACTTGCATCATTAGCATAAATACCCAGACTACTTCGGATGCTATAAATTTGTCAGTTATTTCAGGAGTATCTCTGGATGAAAATTTGTTGCATCCAAAGTCCATTAAGTTGGGGTTCCATTGTTGAAGTTTCCATTTATTTATCTTATTTTTGAACAGCATTCAGTAAAGTAATGCTTGCCCTCACATTCCTTTTGACATGTCAAAGATGTGGTGTGTGGGTTTTTGAAATAACCTGTTGGTGTGAGTTTCCCAGTTGCAACTTGACATAATGCTTGAGGATTATATTACTAGAATGACTTGGAGATACCGCATTTGACCAGTTGAGGTGGCCAATTATCATATACCTAGGTGCTATATGTGGGTTGTATAATATTATTGATGTGTTCCTTTTTATCATAGTTATTGATCCATAATACGGCGACTGAAGTGAACATGACTCTGCGTCATTTCTGACTAGAGCAGCCAATAATTCCAGTAAAAATAAAATAAGACTAGAACAAGTATGACTGTTTTCATTACATAATAGGAAAAAGGTGGGAATTGGGTTTCTTGTACATCTAAAATTCAGGGAAGATACTAAATTAATTTAGAGAACCAGTGGTAAATTTTAAATCTAATTAGTCAATTTCCCAGAGGATGGGGTGGTGTCCCATATGTTTTAATACCAACCAGTGCCAGTCTTAAGAAACTTGGGTTAGAAAAGTAGACATTGCACGAAGAAGGAAATGTTGAATATTTTGTAACATTTTTGTATGTTTTAATATTGAGCTTTACACAAATTTTCACAAATAGCTGTCTTGGCATTTAGCTTCATATTCTGAAGCTTCCCCAGTCAGCCAAACAAAGGGCTCTGAAACAGGTGAAACTCACCTGTGATGAGCAAAAATACATTTTAAGAATCACTTTGAAAAGCACCACTGCAAACAGTCAAGGAATAAATGACATGCAGGAAGCTTGAAACCAGCAATTGCACAAAACAACAGAGGGGATCAAATGAACTATAAAGAGGCATTTTGTCATTCCCTAACTCTATTAAGAGCATGCAATAGATTCCCCATCGGGGGGTATAGGAATTAAGATATACGGGAAATGGTACCACCAATTTGTTTCAGTTAGGAGAACAAAAAAGACTTTTTAAACAAAAATTAAAAGCTCTCCAAATGAAGTAATTATTGGCCCTCAAAATGCCACTGTCCCTTTCATAAAACTCCCCCAATTATTGCATAGAACCAATAATGAGATGGTTGGTTACACCCAGAGTTTTCAGTATCATCTTTTAGTTCGGCAATACAGCTGTTTCTGCTGGTGAAATATAGATGCTGGTGTAGGCCATTTGGGAGAAGGAAAATAATTGCTATGACAGCCAATGACCAGTCCGTATAGTATGGCAATTCTGCTGATACGAGGCAGAATGTCCATTTCCCAAAGAAGGTGTGGTGATCTTAAGCAGGGCTTGTTCTCTCTTCCTAGACAGGAGCGTTTCGTTAGACGGCTCTCTGCAGGGACCAGGCCGGGGTACAAAGAGGTATTCCCAAGAGTTCCTTCCATACAGTGCTCCTCTGTCCCCCAAGTTACCAAAGAATGACCATCACCCTTTGGAAGGTGAGCACAGCCTCTTTTCCCAGCCTTTAACAAGCAGCGTAGGTTGAAACTCATGTCCGCGTTCTACTTCCAGCTCAGCTGTGCACTGCAGACATTGCCTTCTGCTCTACTTTATCAATCAGGATTGCAGACAGTGGGCCACAGCAAGGAAGCACATTTCCTTCCTTCCTTCTAGCTTCTTTGCTGGGCTCCTTAATCTACATGCTCCCCATGGTCTGTGCATAACCGTGAAAGCAAAAGCCATCTATACATTGAAATTACTGGAACTGAGGTTGTTTCTACACTTTATAGTAATAGCAATAGCACTTAGACTTACATACCGCTTCACGGTGCTTTAGAGCCCGTGCCACAGCAGAGTTAGGAAAAAAAATTTAACCAATTTCGTTGTATTTAAGTAGCAATAGCAATAGCAATAGCAGTTAGACTTATATACCGCTTCATAGGGCTTTCAGCCCTCTCTAAGCGGTTTACAGAGTCAGCATATTGCCCCCAACAACAATCCGGGTCCTCATTTTACCCACCTCAGAAGGATGGAAGGCTGAGTCAACCCTGAGCCAGTGAGATTTGAACAGCCGAACTGCAGAACTGCAGTCAGCTGAAGTAGCCTGCAGTGCTGCATTTAACCACTGCGCCACCTCAGCTCTACAATGACAATAAAGATTATACTTATACTTAAGCGGTTTACAGATTCAGCCTCTTGCCCCCAGCAATCTGGGTCCTCATTGTACCCACCTCAGAAAGATGGAAGGCTGAATCAACCTTGAGACAATCAACATCAAACTGCTGGCAGTTGGCAGAGTTAGCTTGCAATACTATGTGGTAACCACTGCGCCACCATGGCTTTTCTAGCAGTCACAATATCCTGAAATAAAATATTGGCCCTTCTTGTCCCTCATACAATACATTATTCGGTGGTGTTCAGATAGACAAAATGCCTTTTGATTCTTGCATGTAATCAGTTCTATCATTTCCGTGGAGGTTGGGTGAGTGGTCTTCTCTAGCCCAAGTTTACTTCTTGCGAGACGCTTTGTAAGCTGAAGATGAATGTTCAGTTCCCATCGGACGTTTATGCCAACTGGTTTGAAAGGCAAAATTAGGCCTGTTGCCCCAGGACCTTTTTTGTCACTGTTTCTTATCCATGATAACTGTATGGAATGTGTTTCTTATGCCCTTTGGATCCTGGTTGTTGAGGACAACAACAACAACAACAACTTCCTATTCTAGTGAGCTTCCCAGATAGCATCAAAGGACATACTTGGGAATAGGATTCATGGCTGGATGGAACAGGTCTCTGAGCTCATTGAACTCTTAGTTAATGATGTTTCTTTCTTTACTAAGACAAGTGAGCCCTCAAAATTCGTAACATCTTACTCCTTTGAGAATCCCGTCAGCTTCTGCCATACAAGTAAACTCTGCTTGCCACTCATGGCAAGGAGTCTCTTCTTAGTAAAAAGTTTTCTTCTCATTTATGAATGGGTGTTGCCATATGACGATGGGCACAGAAGCCGTTACAACTGTTTCAGGAGGGAAAATAGTATTTCTTACGCTTGCAGGGTGGCTCAGTGGCTAAGACACTGAGCTTGTCGAACAGAAAGGTTGACAGTTCAAATCCTTAGCTCCACGTAACGGAGTGAGCTCCCGTTACTTGTCCCAGCTTCTGCCAACCAAGCAGTTCGAAAGCACGTAAAAATGCAAGTAGAAAAATAGGAACCACTTTTGGTGGGAAGGGATCAGCGTTCCATGCGCCTGCAGCATTTAGTCACATGACCACGGAGACGTCTTCGGGCAGCACTGGCTCTTCGGCTTTGAAACAGAGATGAGCACTGCCACCTAGAGTCAGGAATGACTAGCACATATGTGCGAGGGGAACCTTTACCTTTATGCTTGCAGTAATTTGCCTTGCTTTCAGTATGAAAGTGCCAGGAAAGCAGGACCACACTTGGAATATTGCATCCAGTTGGGATTGCCACAATATAAAACAGATGTTGAGACTCGGGAAAGAGGGCAGGAAGTGCAGCAACAATTATTAGGGGACTGGTGGTTGAAACGTAAGCAGAAATGTTGCAGGAATTGGGTACGTGTAGTCTAGTGAAAAGGAGGAGTAGGGGTGACACGATAGCAGCGTTTCAATACTTGAGGGGTTGCCACAACGAAGAGGAAGTCAAGCTATTCTCCAAAGCACCTGAGGGCAGGACAAGAAGCAATGGGTGGAAACTAATCAAGGAGCTTTTCTCCTTGAACCTAGAACTAAGGAGGAAATTTCCTGGTGGAACAATTAATCGGTGGAACAGCTTGGTCGCAGAAGCTGTAGATGCTCCATCACTGGAGGTTTTCAAGAAAAGATTGGACAGCCATTGGTTTGAAATGGCAGAGGATCTTGTGAAGAGGGTTGGGCTAGAAGATCTCTGATTTCTCTTCCTGTTCTGTGTTCTATATAACAAAGGGAAAATTTGTATGGACTGTGGCTTGTTTACTACGTTTAAAGCAGTGTTTCTCAACCTTGGTCACCTGAAGATGCGGGGACTTCAACTCCCAGAATCCCCCAGCCAGCTCTGCTGGCTGGGGGATTCTGGGAGTTAAAGTCCATGCATCTTCAGGTAGGCCAAGGTTGAGAAGCACTGGTTTAAAGGCTTATAGTGAGCAGCTCAAAATAGATGTGATTTTTCTTTTTTAAAAAAAAGTGAGTTGAACTTATCTCATTAGCTGAACCGTGACCACACTCTGATGCCATTGGGTGACCAATGTGTGACACTCTTTTGGGGATGTTTTAAATAGGATGTCACAGTTCAGCAGATCAAAATCTCCCACTCAGAAGATGTGAGGGCTTGATGGCACATATAGTCCAGAAGCATTACTGGCACAAGCCGTTCTCCGCATCCTTCCACGTAGCACTGAACCAACAGCAGCACATAAGAAATGGCTGTTTGATGGAATTTGGCTTTGAATGTTTCACTGCTGGACTTCAGAGTTTTTGGAGAGTTTCTTCCTTAACCACAATTTACTTTCCTGCCGGAATGAAACGAGGAACAGATGCCAGAGAATGCTCCATGTTTCTTCTGCCCAAGAGCTGGCACCCGTGTACAAAAAAAGCAGTACTGTTTAGATGAAGGGATGTCTAGATAGCTTCCTATTACAAAAGAAAAAGCAGAACCAAAATTACTTGGTGCTTTGTTTTAATGCCGTCCTGCCATAACGTGCCTAGGGAATGCGAAGATGGTCTCTCTTAGCAAAAAAAGGCTTGGCCTTTCCATTGCATTGGCTGCTCAAAGAAATCTCAGGGGTTCTCCAGGATGAACTGATGGACTTGTTTTCCCTGCAGAAGAACTTCTAGGACATGAAGAGAATGACTGTACTTGGTTACATAGAGAGAATAGCAATAGCACTTAGACTTATATACCACTTCACAGTGCTTTACAGCCCTCTCTAAGTGGTTTATAGTCAGCCCATTGCCCCTGTTAGGAATATAATCTACTGTAACATGTGATTGGTTGCTGTTTTCCTCAATCGGGCATAAGAGGGAGCCAGAACGACTGTTAGTTCTCTCTCTGTTTCGTTAGATGCTGGGCTGATCTGATCTGAGTGCCGTGAGCTATTGTAAGTTTTGCAACTGCTAGCAAACTTTGAGTACTGAACTGATTGTATGATACTGGACTGTGTTATTTGGATTATCCCTTAACTGAAAGACGTTGATGACTGACTGTCTTATCCGTGTATGACTTGGGCTGTTTGATGGACTCTGATACCTCTATTTCCACGAAAGTAAAAGCCTATTTAAACTGCAGTGTCTCTGCATGCTGGTTTGTGTGTTCTCCAACACAACTCTCACAACGCTTCGCTGAACGTACTCGCTCTCCCAACGGGGAGCTTACCTAACAGCCCCCAACAATTTTACCCACCTTGGAAGGATGAAAGGCTGAGTTCAACCTTGAGCCTGGTGAGATTCGAACTGCCAAATTGCAGGCAGCAGAAGTAGCCTGCAGTTACTGCACTTCTAACCACTGCGCCACCGCAGCGGCTTGGGAAATTATCTTGAAGAACTTGATACAAAGCGGTGAACAGAATTCCTCCTTCCCAACTTTCTAACTGAGTAAATTTGCTCCAGGTTGTTGGCTTAACAATTCGAGACGTTTTGTATACACGACAGCACCATTGCTTGCCTCTCTCTGACTAGTTGCTTCTGTCTTCCAGGGGAAACCTTTGTCTTGAACGACAGTCTCCCTGGACCTCTGGAGCCTCGCTTGGACCCGATTGACTCCGCCTTGAACGCCGTTAGCATGTCCAGTCCCATTCGGAACTCAAGGGACTTCCGGCTCCAGGGATACCGGCACCTCCATCAGCCCTCCAGCCTCACCCAGTGCAGCACCCCTGCTGGGCACAGGCTGAGTGCTGGGGGTAAGAGATCTCAAAACCTTCCTTCTATGAAGCAATCTAGCTTTACCTTTGTCCTATTAACAGTGGGGGACAGGGACTTCATGAATCCTGGGCAGTAAGCGGCACTCCGGCTATCCCTTTAGAAGCGTTTGGTGCAGTGGTGGCTTTCAAATTTTTTAGAACCTCTTCTGTAGGTGTGGCCTGCTTTGTGGGAGTGGCTTGCCAGCCATGTGACTGAGTGGGCAGGGCCAACGTGTAAAATGGTGAAACTCACTTAACAACGCTCTTGCTTAGCAATCAAAATGTTGGCTCAGAAACTCTGGCATTTGAAGCACATAAGACCCTTGCACCCCTAACACTTTAGAAAAAAACCCCAGGGGTGTTCAAACTTGAAAGCTTTAAGACTTGTGGACTTCAACTCCCAGAATTCCTCCTCTTGCTCTTCATCTTGATGATGTGTGGACGGGCGGGGGGAGGGAGCTGGAACCGGTTCTAAACGGCATTGTAGATTTGTGGAACCTCTTCTATAGAAGAGCTTAGAACTGGCAGGAAACCACCCATGGTTTGGTGCCAATACAGGAGGTCCCAGACTCGCAACAGTTTGCTTAGTGACTGTCAGAAGTTACAGTGGGCCCCAAAAAGTGACGTATGACTATTTTTCACACTTACAAACTTTGGTCATGTGATCAAAACCCAGACGCTTGGCAACTGGACCCATATTTATGATGATTGCAGTGTCCCAGGGTCACGTGACACCTCCCCCCCCCCCAATGAGCAAAGTCAATGGGGAAGCCACTTGATAACTGTGTTCACTTAACTTGTCGAGTGCAAAACTCATTTAACAAGGGTCTCGCTTAGCTACAGAGCTAAGGCCACAATTGGGCTCCATTGCGGTCGTAGGTTCGAGTACTCCTCTTTCTACACAAATGATAAATGGGTCATTCGTTAGATTTGACAGTGCTTGTGGTTTTAGAAAGCGTCACCAGAAACCGCTGTTCTATTTCAAAAGCTCAATAGTCCCTGAGCTTCCGCCAGACCCGGGTTTACTCGTATTTTTTTCCATTGTGCCTTCAGGCTCTGACAGATACCTGAGTTCTCGAGACACTTCACGGTTGGGGACCCGGCACCCCTCTGCCTGGACGGTAGAAGACGTCATGCAGTTTATAAGAGACGCTGACCCCCAGCTGGGACCCCACGCAGATCTCTTCCGAAAACACGTAAATATGATTTCAGGGTCATCTGACTTGGCCTGGGTAGTACTTTCCTCCTGGTGGAAGTGCTGCCCCCCCCCCCCAACATATGGTTCCTCCTGATAAGGCAGAATTTAACACATTATTAATAATTCCGTTGGGCTTTTCTTCCCTCCGAGAAGGTCAATATCTCCAATGACAGACTCAGGAGGCAACGCTTTGGTGCCTTTCAACAGTAAACAGTATTATTTGGGCAATGTTGTTGTTGTCGTTAGCTGTGAAGTCGTGTCCGACCCATCAGGACCCCATGGACAACATTCCTCCAGCCTTCCTATCCTCTACCATCCTCTGGAGTCCACTTAAGCTCAAGCCAACTGTTTTGGTGACTCCATCCAGCCACCTCATTCTCTGTCGTCCCCTTCTTCTTCTTTTGCCCTCCGTATTTCCCAGCGTTAGGCTCTTCTCCAGGGAGTCAGTCAGATAGTCAGTGGGCAATGGAGGATGAATGTATCTGACCATCAATCTTAGCGTAAGAATTGAAGTAGAGCAGGGGTGTCAAACTCAAGGCCTGCGGGTGGGTTTGGCCTACAGGGTTCTTAGATCTGGCCCACAGGGGCTGCCTTGGAAACCGCAGAGGACTGGCCCATGGTGCCTCAGACAGGGAAAAAAAGGAGCTCAGCCCTCCCGTGCTCCGTTTTCACTGGCAGAGGGTTGCAGGAGGCCGTCACAGCCGAAAACGGAGCTCAGGAGCCGGTTTTCACTGGCAGAGCACTCAGGCCACCACAGGCACCCCCGACATGAGTGATGTCAAGCTGGCCACGCCCACCATGCCTCCTCCGGAGGGCCCCCTCCCAACCCTGCAGCCCTCAATGAAATCGAGTTTGACACCCCTGAAATATAGAGAGGGACTAATTTCAGTGCAGATGTGTAAAGAGCTGCTCCCAGGAGCTTTACTTGAGGAGTCTTTTAAAAAGGCTGAATGCCACTTTTAAAGACTTTTCCCCCAAGTAGGCTAAGAAAGAAGCCAAAACCCTAAGCCTCTAATCTCCATGTCAAGCCGATGCACATGAAGGGGTTTTGATAAGTGTCACTCCTGATGTCAAGGCATGTGAAAGAACTCCTCTTTTCTATGCAACCGGCGTTTCAGAACGAGGCAGCCCTGTCCATGTATTATCTCAGAGATCAGCAGTCGCCCTAATCCAGCCCCTTCTTACTTCTGGCACAGCACAAACCTGCCTCTTTCTGCTCTCTCTGCCTACAGGAGATTGACGGCAAGGCCTTGCTCCTGTTGCGTAGTGACATGATGATGAAGTACATGGGCTTGAAACTGGGGCCAGCGCTGAAACTCACCTACCACATTGACAAGTTGAAACAGGGCAAGTTCTGAAAACAAAAAGACCCTTCCTGGCGCAATCATTGGCCCTCTCAGCTCTCCACGTAAGGCACGTAAAAATACGTGTCTCCCTTCTGCAGCCACCGCGTCCACGGAATCCACCGGGACACCGTTCTTAGCCAGCAGGAGAAAGGCGACTTCCTGCAGGAGGAAGGTCCTAGGCATCCCGAATCATCGTATGAAGCTCCATGTGGACTCTCGACGTAAGGGAGAAGTTTCCTCGGCTCTCCGCTGGTGGCCTCTGGGGACCGTATCTGACAGGGGCGAGGATGCCTCCGGTGGGTGGAGCTGTGGCCCTTGCATTAGGCTCGGCCCGTCTCTTTTAATCACAGCCTCTTCTTTCGCTGCTCTCTCCGAGAAGCCTCTCTGTGCAACAGGAGGATGACGATGACGTCAAGAGGTCACTTTTCTGTGCCCTGCAGAAGAAACTGATGAGAAGAAGCCACCTGAGGAGGACATGGGGCTGGCTGCACTCCAGATGATGCACTCCCTTGGGTGCAGGGGTGGGGTGGGAGTTTTGGCAGGAGCCCTAACCAGCAAGCTGTACTCCCTGCCTGCAGATCTCACTTCCTTCTTCTCACTTGGTGCTGTTAATCTCTTCCTGTGCTGAGGACTCAAGCTGTTCCCCCCCACACACACACACACTGCTGGCTGATGGGCAGACAATTCTTTATATTTATTTTGACGCAACATTTATGTTGTTTACCATTCCAGCACTACAGGTGAGCCCGGAGGATGGGAGGCGTGTGGTCCTATACTGAAGTGGCATAGGGCATGACAACTAAGCAACACACACACACACACACACCACTCTCCCTCACTCCTGCCCTCCATCTTGAAAATTTTCTACTTGCTCTTGAGATGGCAACCATTTTAACTTTTCCTCCAGGGATTTTCCACGTCTCCTCTTCTACCGTGTGGTACCGTTTAATATACCTCCCAATTCACTCTGGCAGAGTTTCCTAGATAGCTACCTACCTACCTGGCGGGCAGGTGAGATAGCAGAGAGATACAGAAATAGGCTCCTTCCTTCTTTTTTCATGTTGCCCCACCAATTCCGGTAGGGAAACCTGAATCGTCGTACGTGTATGCTGGAAAATAATGTATTTATTTTTATGGCACTTGAGTGATTGGCCCCAATGTCCTGTAGTTAGAGAGGTTTTGCTGCTAGTAGGTAAGAAGAGGAGGAGGAGGAGGAGGAGGTCATTAACCTGGTGCCCACGATTCTGCTTTTTCTCCCAGTCCTCTACTGAAGTGTTCTTTGTGTCTGGAAAGCAAGTATGTGATGCTTTTTTTAAAAAAAAATTCCTCCACAATAACCACAGCAGCTTGTCCTTTGGGAGGCAGACCAATGAATGCTGAGACTCCGTTGCCCACGGCTGTTCGCCTGCTCCGATTCCTGAACTGGGAAAAAAGGGTTAGGCAAAGGTACAAGCCTTCCATAGCGTTTCTTTCTGCCAAGTTACACACCCCGCCGCTCCTTCCCCGGGGTCGCTTCTTTCTCTCCCAGACACTTCCGGAAGAGGAGTCTCCTCCGCAGGCCAGGCCAGAAGGCAAGGCAAGAGGGCCCCTAAAACAAAGAATGAAAATTCACAGGCAATAAACCGATTCCAGAGAGGAGGATCCAGAAGTGACTGCAACGCGCTGGAAAGGTGCGTTGGAATGGCCACCCTATTGGTTGCCCAGGCCACCTGTTTTCTGCTATTACTGCCTGGTTGCAGAATACCGTTTCTGTGAGCACTGCCTACGGCAGGTAACAGGAAGAATCCTGCCAATGTTCTTTTTCTGCACTTACTCTGATGATTTTGTTTATAAATAAAATTTAAAAGCAACAAAAAAAAGATGACTCGAATGTTTCTGTTGGCCTCAAGTCAACCGCGAGATGCTAAATGCGGGACTTCCAAGATCCGAGTTCATAACACAGCCCAAACGAAGATTCAAGTTGCTTCCAAGGTGCTTTTTCCAGAGGCAGCTGGACTTTCTGGTTTTTCTTTGAAGACGTTTCTCATCCAAGGTTCAGAGCGGAAGAAGCTTCTCCGGTGGGAAGCAAAACACCTTCAAAGGAAAACCAGAACGTCCAGCTAGCTGCCTCTTGAAAAAACACCTTTGGGACAACCATGACCTGGATGACTGAGAATCTCTACAAACATTTAAAGTTGCTTCAGCAAGACAATAATTTTCTAAAACAATTTTACTTGGATGACTGCATGGTCTGAGATTGGTGGGAATTATTGCTTTGTACTATCCCATGAACTGCCGGGACATACAAAATAAATTTATTTATTTAGAACAGGTATCCTCAAACTATGGCCCACGAGCTGGATACAGCTCACGGAAGGCATTAATCCACCCCGCGTAGCACCACAAGGCCTCCCTACTTACATCGGCCCACCTAGAAAGAGAGATTGAGACATACACAAACACACACACACACAAACAGAAGTCTCTCACACACACATCAAAGGCAGCCACATCCCTTCACTAACCTGTTTTCCACCCCCAGGAGCATAGCAAAGTTTAATTTGTATTGTTTAATGGACTGCTAAATTGGCCAGGCCCACCCAATCACATGACCACCTAGCCATGCCCACCCAGCCAGTCCGGGGCCCCAACAGTCTGAGGGACCATGAATTGGCCCCCTGTTTAAAAAGTTCGAGGACCCTTGATTTAGAACATTTATTTAGCTTAGTTTGGTTTGGTTTTATTGGACTTACACGTCGCCCTTCTCCCAAAGGACTCAGAGCGGCGTACAACATAAAAACATATATGACAAAAGTTAAAAAAACGATTAAACAGGAAATCCAATAAACTTCAATTGACAATTTACATCAAATTTAGGATTAAATTAAAATTGACAATTTAAAATTAATAATTTATTCTATTCAGGCCAGGCCGACTTGGTGGAAAAGCCAACTTTTTAGGGAGTGCCGGAAGGACCGGAGGTCGGGGATGATGCGAAGCTCCGGGGGCAGCTCATTCCAGAGGGAAGGCGCTCCCACAGAGAAGGCTCTCCCCCTGGGGGTCGCCAGCCGACACTGCCTGGCCGACGGCACCCTGAGGAGGCCAACTCTGTGGGATCGTACTGGACGGTGGGAGGCTACCGGTGGCAGTAGGCGGTCTCGCAAGTACCCTGGGCCTAATCTTATAACCAATCTGGGTGACTCCCAATGAGAATAATTGCTATCAGTTGCTCAGTAGCCATTTGAAGTTACAGCGCCCGCCTCCCCTCCAGAAACTCCTTACATCTGGACCCAAATGTAAGGAGGATACTGGCCAACCAGCCTGCATTTACAACTGTTTGCAGCCCTGTGTGATCATGTGATCCTAATTTATAACTTTCTTTCAGAAACCAGGGTTTACGGCCAGTATCTAGCAACAAAAGCCCATGGCTAACACTATATGACTGCTTCATGACTGGCAATTGCTTAACAGTGGAAGCAATTTGTGGCACAGGTTTGCTATACACCAGGGGTGTCAAACTCAAGGCCCAGGGGTCGGATCTGGCCTGCAGGGTAGTTGGATCTGGTCCACAGAGCTGCCCTGAAAAACAATGAAGGGCCGGTCCGCAGTGCTTCTGCCAGTGAAGATGGAGCTTGCAAGGGCCGCAGGCAGCCCTCCCGAGCTCCGTTTTCACTGGCAGAGGGTTGCAGGTGAAAACGGAGCTCGGGAACCTGTTTTCGCTGGCAGAGCTCTTTGCCACCACAGGCACCCCGATACTAGTGACGTTGAGCTGGCCATGCTCCCCCGAGGTCAAACACAACCCCGATGCGGCCCTCAATGAAATTGAGTTTGACACCCCTGCTATACACTGTTGACTGCCTGAAGTAATACTAGTCTTACAACTGGTTAGTTTCAATAGCAACGACTATAATTTTCCAATAGTTCCAATAACTCTGTAAATTGATCTTTTTTTTAAGAAGTTCAATCTGGAGCCAATAAAGGACATCTTTTTATATGGGGAAATGCTTCTTAACCATGTAGTCTACCATGGGCTCAAGCGAATATGTTAGAATTGTCACAAGAACATCTATGACCTCACAATTTAAACTCTTAAAGAGAGACTTGGAATATATGCCTGAGAAATAGCACGGTTAGCAGTAGCACAATTTTTGAACAAACCTGGAGCTAATAAGAAATGTATGAGAACCAACTCCTTATATGGCACAAGGATGTGAAGCTCGAGGTAAGACAAAAGTTTGTATAGCTTTGGATGGAGTGTAAAGTTACTTGTGCTATAAGCTTAGTAATAGAAGCAATAAACTAGCTTGGGTTCATTTTTGCCATCCATTTAGCCCATTTCATTAGTGTTATCTTTCCATCTCTTTCCATCGACTATAGTCACAGCAGGCTTCCAACATTTGGCCATGATGAGGTATGGTAAACATGGGGTGGACACAAGTCTTCTGACCTAGGCTTCCTTAACAAGCATGAAGAGCAAGGTTTGGCAAACAGTCTTTCAGAGGAATATTTATCAACACAAACCTTATCTCCATGCCCACCCAGTTGCCGAGGTGGCGCAGTGGTTAAATGCAGCACTGCAGGCTACTTCAGCTGACTGCACTTCTGCAGTTCGGCTGTTCAAATCTCACCGGCTCAGGGTTGACTCAGCCTTCCATCCTTCCAAGGTGGGTAAAATGAGGACCCGGATTGTTGTTGGGGGCAATATGCTGACTCTGTAAACCGCTTAGAGAGGGCTGAAAGCCCTATGAAGCGGTATCTAAGTCGAACTGCTATTGCTATTGCTATGACCACCGAGTCCCGCCTACTCAGCTGGTCATTAGGGCAGAGAACCGGCTGCTAAATTATTTGAATCCCACCACTGCATAAATCTAATATCTGAATCTTCATTATATGATCTATTAAGTCAAATCCGATTGTAAAGCTTTCATACTCTTATTGTTTGAAAGGTTGCTGCTAAGTAACACCAGCAACAATCTCCTATGACCAGATTACAATTAACACCCACACTCCATTTCTCCTACATGACATTTTTTGTGGGGGGGGGGGGGCGTTGTTTCTCTCATAAGCTTTGATCTCCATACAGAGGTTTTATGCCCGTGATCCTTTGTAAGAGCCAAATTCTGTTTCTACTTCGCAGAAGCAAGCCATAAAAGAAGAGGTCATTCTTGAATCATGTACTACCGATGCCTTCAAGCAAGACCCATGTCGAATGACCTAATGAGCTCTTCTGTGCTCCATCTAGCAACCTCTGAGAAATACAACCAAATGCAAACCTTTCTTTAAGGTCTCAAAAATGGAAATAATTCCAGAAATCGTAGTAGAAGCCGTACAAGTAGCCAGCAATGTAGATCAGGTTCCAGAGGCAGCTTTGGAAGAAGCAAAAGCTGAAGATGCTGATCATTCTGGTCAGATCCAAACCTATCTCCTTTACATTGGAAACTTAAACCCCAAACATTCCAGTGAAGATCTTGGCAGTATGTTGAAGGACATCCTCGGGATGGCAAGTGTCACGCTCCAAAGATACGATATTGAAGTGATCAAGAAACGTAAGCAGGCCTTCGCTTTGGTTCAGGTGGCCACAGAAATCAGCCTGGAGCAAGTCCTCAAACAACTGCTCCTAGCTTCGGAGGCAGAACACAACCTCTCCAAAGAGCTTGTGCAGAAGGGGAAAACTCTTGTGGTGGGACAAGGCAAAAAGCCTGCATCTGCTACCAAAACTAGCAGAGAGGTAAGGTGCCAGAAAGCTAAGTCTTCTGTTATACTAGGGCAGGGGTCAGCATCCTGCGGCTCTGGAGCCGTGTGTGGCTCTTTCATCCCTCTGCTGCAGCTCCCTGTCACTGGTCAGTTCCACAATTGATTAGGGTTAGGGTTAGGGTTAGGGCTTTTGGTTAGGACAGGTAGAGGAAAAAGGACATTGTGTTAGAAGAAGACTATGGCAGGGGAACCGGACTTTCAGTTGGCAGAGGAAAAAGGATGCCACACCAGGAGGAGACTCTATGGTATGGGGAGCCAGACTTCCGGTTGGTAAAGGAAAAAGGACGCCATGCTAGGATATTCTATGGTGAGGGGAAACCTGACTTCCGGTTGGTAGAGGAAAAAGGACACCATGCTAGGAGGAGACTCTATGGTGAGGGGAAACCTGATTTCCGGTTGGCAGAGGAAAAAGGATGCCATTCTAGGAGGAGACTCTATTGTGTGGGAACTGGACTTCCAATTGGCAGAGGAAAAAGGATGCCATGCTAGGAGGAGACTCTATGGTGGTGGTGGGGGAACCGGACTTCCGGTTGGCAGAGGAAAAAGGACGCCACACTAGGAGGAGACTCTGTGGTGGGGGAACCGGACTTCCGGTTGGCTCCAGAATTGGACGGGGGGATTTCGGTTAGGACTTTTGTGGCTCTTGGAGTGTTTAAGGTTGCCGACCCCTGTACGAGGGATTCCATGCTAAGAGTTTGAAAAAGCAGGATAGCTGTTACATGCTAAAGTCTTGAGAATATATAAGAACTTCTCATCTATGCAACACCGGGAAGACAGGAATCAAGAATCACCCAAACTGCACTAGCCAGATCATTCTTGTACTTAAAATCGCTGTACAAACTTCCATTTAAGAGCAACAATGAAAAGTATTTAATATCAGGTTGCATTCTCAAAGCAGGCCAGAGCAGTGGAGAAGTCAAAGTCCACTGGTTAACTGCTACTTAAAAGTTCTCAGAATCCTCCCCTTATCCAAGCACACGAGGGGAAAGATACACATACAGTACATGTGCAGGAAGCAAAGTGCATGAAATGCACGCCTTTCGCTTTCTCTGTCTCCCTTGCAGGGAAATAAATAACAATCCATGTTTTCCTTGCACCACAATAGCCAGGAGAAGCTTGGCTATTCTAATAAGGGATTTATTCCTTGCCACATAACCCCTTTTCTCTCTCAGCAAAAGGATAGCACCCAATTTGGTTCACCATGACATAACAGAGGCCACCTTCATGTATTACAAAATATTTCTCAGCACATCTAGATTATTTTTCCATAATCCTTTAAAATAGTATTAAAGCAGGATAGTCTAATTGGTTACCCACCATGCACTAAAATAAGTATGCCATGGTAAATGGTTGGAAGACGGTACATTTTTTGCAATTGTTTTTTTTTTTAAATTGCAAAAGATTGGGGATTTAGCATCTGCTTGAACGCAGCTACCTCCTCTCAAGTCTAAAACCACCATTCTGTGTACCCTTAAGCAAGGTTTAATTTGCAGCAGGCAGGGTAAACTCAGCTTTTAAGTGTCACTTCAAATGGAGTTAATACAGAATAGATTTGTTCTTTGGAGACATTGGTTCCATGTGGCTAAATAACTCCCAAGTTATTGCAATAAGCTTCAGAGCATATTGATGCCAACAGACAATAAGAAATTTAGACACATGTAGTCACAATTATCATTTCAAACTGACTTGTATAAGCCTCACCCTCAATGCGGTACATCAATTATACACCATCTAAATATATTGGATTGCCACGCCGATAATTGCTGAACCCTGTAGCTCTAGGAGGCTAAGACACTGAGCTTGCCAATCAGAAAGATCGGCAGTTTGAATTCCTAGCGCCGCGTAATGGAGTGAGCTCCCGTTACTTGTCCCAGCTTCTGCCAACCTAGCAGCTTGAAAGCATGTAAAAATGCAAGTAGAAAAATAGGAACCATCTTTGGTGGGAAGGTAACTGCGTTCCGTGGCCCTTCGGCATTTAGTCATATGACCGTGGAGATGTCTTCAGACAGCGCTGGCTCTTTGGCTTTGAAAAGGAGAAGGAGGAGGAGCCAACGTCATGACGATACATCGTGCGGACTCGACAGTCCGAGTCCACCGATGACACTTTTGCCCCTGGACGGTCTGGTAGGACCTAAATCATCCCAAAGAGATGGTGACTAGGAAGACAAAACCTTGCTGGTCGCAGGGACACCACAAAGTCTCTGATCGACCCAAGGGAAGTGCTTCCAACCAGCAGCAAACAGGCAGCCCCTAGGCTGACAAAGTCGGAGTTGGCTCTGGAAGGAAAAGAAGTGAAAGTGTTCCATCTGGTGAGGTTTTTTTTTTTACTTTCAGAAGCTTGCCCCAAGAAACCTTTTTTTAAAAAGATATTAGTCCTCTAAGTGGGAACTTAGGTTTTTTGAAGGGAAGCTCCTATTAGCCACAAAGTTTGGGGAAAATATGTCCATGGCATACTAGGATGCAGGGCCAATTACGATTCCTCCACAGAGACCCAAAGCATGCTATGCGCTACACATATTAACAATTGGCTATTTTAAACCAACAAAGGAGACAAACTCAGTATAGATCTTGAATTATAAAGTCGTCCCTGGTTTCAGAATTTTCAGCAATGACAACCATTCAGTATCCATGGAGATTCTCAGTCATCCAGGTCATGGTTGCCTCAAAGGTGTTTTTCCAAAAGGCAACTGGACTTTGTTTTTTTCCCGTGAAGACATTTCGTTTCTCATCCAAGGAGCTTCTTCAATTCTGAAAAAGCTTGGATGAGAAGTGAAAGCTCTTCCAGGGAAAACAAAAGAAAGTCCAGTTGCCTTTTGAAAAAGCACTCCACTTTTAGAATTCAAGAACAATCATCGCCACTGCTTAATCCCTCCCTTCCCTGTTTAAACATCAATGTTTGTATATAAAGCACAATAGGAAATATTGGGTCTATGCGGGTATGTAATTTTTATCACAATTGCTCAACCAAAACAGGAACCTACATTCTTGCAGAGCCGCAAGTCCTTTTACTGGTCTTGGTGACAAATGGTGACATTTGATTATACGCTTGAATTTTACTCATCATGCCTACAGAGTGATTCCATGGGAAGCAGATCAGATGTTCTCCTAGGAGGACCGCCAAGGCCCGAGACAAGGAAGCAACTGCCCAATGACAACAGAGCTAAGCCCATCAGAAAAAGCCTTCATTACCCTTGGAGACTGGTCGACTGGCCAGTGACTTTCCTGAACAGCACCCGCTCAGACAGTGCCATTGTCCATAAAGAGATTGTGGGGAGAGAATGTCTATTCTACGGCGCTTTCATTGGTGGAGAGACGCGGAATGTGGAATTCAAGCAAGGGAGCAGAGAATACCTGACGACAACGCTGAAGCATCATTTGCGGAAGTACATCTGTGGCTTTCTCAACAGCGAAGGGGGCAGCCTCTTTGTGGGGGTTGAGGACAACGGCTTGGTGTGTGGCGTCAAATGCGACCACAAGGAAGAGGACAGAATCCGCCTGCTGACAGACTCCCTTTTAAAAACCTTCAAACCCCAGGTTTTCCCCACCGCCTACACGCTGAGCTTCATCCCAGTGGTCAAAGCCGAAGACACGGGCATCTTCCTCAAAGTCATCCGGCTGAGCGTCCATCCTCCCAAGCCGCACGCAGAGCCTCTCCTGTACGAGACAGATCAGGGGGAGGTGTACCTGAGGCGAGATGGCAGCATCCAAGGACCCCTCTCTGGAAGCGCTATCCAAGAGTGGTGCCGGCAGGTAACGTTCAGATTTTGCCATTCTTGTATGCAGCGCTTGGGGACGTACAAACCAAATTCTAGCTGTCACACCAAGAAGTAAGTTTGAAAGTGCCATCCAATATGCAATGGCAGAAGCACTTAGACATATACCGCTTCACAATGCTTCACAGCCTTCTCTAAGCGGTTTATAGAGTTCAGCCTATGCCCCCCCCCCCCAGGAATCTGGGTCCTCATTTTAACCCCCTCGGAAGGATGGAAGTCTGAGTCACCCTTGAGCCTGGTGAGATTCGAACTGCCAAAAAAGTGCAGGCAGAAGAATTAGCCTGCAGTACTGAACTCTAACCACTGTGCCACCATGGCTCATAAGAAACGGCTTCCGGTTCTCCAATATATAGAATTGGGGGGGGGGACTTGGGGGTGGAGGCTTCTATCAGAATTGATGCTTTTTCTCAGGAATAAACACTTTCGTATTTTCGAAAAGCAAGTTTAAAACTCCCGGAGGCCATTTGGAAGAAAGCAGTTTTATCTTACTTTTAAATCCTTTCAAATTAAAATCAGAGGTAGAGTTTAGCCATTGATGGTCGTTGCGTCAGTCTTCTCTCTAGTAACCCAACGAAAATGTCCAAGGCAAAAAAATAATAATTCTGCAACAGTGCTGTGCTTTTAAGTGAACTACCTGAGACTTCTAACAACTGAATGAAAAACTGCTGGTGACCTTCTACCGCTGCACCAGAGAGCGCATTTTAACTTACTGCACCTGTGTATGGTTGGCCAATTGCACAGTGGCAGATAGGACAGCCCTCCAAAGGATTAACATGGTTGCCCTCTCCCCTCTTTGGAAGAGCTTTATAGCTCCCGCTGCCTTAAGAAAGCTCGGTTCACCGACAAAAGGGCGAACGACAAAACAGCGCCTGACTAAACCGCGGTGACAAAACCGCATGTTCTAAAGCGCTCCGATGAATGAGCGCTGAATCGCGGCAACAGAAGTGCGCTGTAAAACTAAACTTAATCCTAAACCTAACCCTAAATGTAACGCTAACCCTAAATGTAACGCTAACCCTAACCCTAACCCTTACCTTAACTTAAATCGCCCTTCTGCCGACGCACTGTTGTAAATCACCCTTCTGTCGACGCGCTGTTGTCAACCCACTGTTGTCGGCGCGTTAATGACGTCGTGGTTTTAGCGACACGGTTTAGTTGGGCACGGTTTTGTCGTTCGCCCTTTTGTCGGGTCACGAGAAAGTTCAAATCATTCTTAAAGATCCATCTCATCCTGGGCACCCTATTTTTTTTTTAACTATTACCATCTGGCAGACAGTACAGGGCAATAGAAACAAGGACAAATAGGCTGAAAAACAGCTTCTATCCCAGAGCAATAACTATATTGAATTCTACTGTATAGTGCAATATTAATTCAATATTAGGGGTTTTCAGTTCATTTGTATAGCATGTGAAGGATGTGTTTGTTTTATTTTTATAGTTATAATGTCCACTGAAGATGGCATTTAACCTCGCTGTATGAGGCGCAATGACAATAGACTAACTAACCTCCTGCAGAATAAAGATGAAGTGTTCCAGAATAACTAAGACATTGCTCCTGCAAGTAACAAGGGCAAGCTAGACCATCCCCTTAACTTTTAAGAAACTGTCTGGCTTTATAGCAATAGCAATAGCAGTTAGACTTATATACCGCTTCATAGGGCTTTCAGCCCTCTCTAAGCGGTTTACAGAGTCAGCATATCGCCCCCACAGTCTGGGTCCTCATTTCACCCACCTCAGAAGGATGGAAGGCTGAGTCAACCTTGAGCCGGTGAGATTAGAACGGCTGAACTGCAGATAACAATCAGCTGAAGTGGCCTGCAGTACTGCACCCTAACCACTGAGCCATCTCGGCTCTTAATCTCATTGTATTCCTTATGCCATCGCCAGAGTCCACCTTGCAAAAGGAGGGGGTCTTTGGGCCACCACTATTATGGGGAAGGGAATGACCATGACTTTGTAAATTCCCCAGAAATGGACAGAGGAAATCAAGAAGCTGGATGTGAAAATGGGCGACTTGCTGAAGGAGAAGGAAAATCTGCAACAGCAGGTACGTTCGCAGAATAACAGCCCGAAATGCTGCGTCATCTTGTAGCATTACGCGATGCCGTCCATAATCATCTGGAGGACAGCTACATACCTGGGCAGTTAAAAGCTTGGATCTAGCTGAGGTCGTCTTGCGCCAGACGTATGGTGGCCACGATTAGCCCTGCTTTGCTCTTTACAATACATGGAGTATCCTATTGCAACCAACATTGGGAAAGCGGTTTTTCCCTCCTCTCTGTGTGTATGTGGGTGTGTTATTAAACCAGTCAGCTTGGTGAAAATGATGGAAATGACCTTTTGCACATGCACTGTTGTACATTGCAGATGACACCAAGCTGGCAGGAATAGCCAACACTTCCAGAAGACAGGCTTAAGACACAGAAGGATCTTGACAAACTTGAACATTGGGCACTCTCTAATAAAATTAAATTCAAGTGAAAAGAGTAAGGTTCTACATTTAGGCAAGATAAACAAAATGCACAGGTACAGTATAGGTGGTACCTTGCTCAATAGTGATGACTGTGAAAGGGATCTTGGAGGACTAGTGGACAACCATTTAAATATGAGTCAGCCGTGTGCAGCAGCTGCCAAGAAAGCCAACACAGTTCTAGGCTACATAAACAGAGGGATAGAATCAAGATCACATGAAGTGTTAATACCACTTTATAATGCCTTGGTAAGGCCACACTTGGAATACTGCATTCAGTTTTGGTCACCATGATGTAGAAAAGATGTGGAGACTCTAGAAAGAGTGCAGAGAAGAGCAACAAAGATGATTAGGGCAGTGTTTTTCAACTTTTTTTGTGCAAAGGCACACTTTTTTCATGAAAAACATCACGAGGCACACCATTAGAAAATGTTAAAAAAATTCAACTCTGTGCCTATATTGACTATATATAAATTAATTTTCCCACGGCACACCTTACACTATGTCACGGCACACTAGTGTGCCACGGCACAGTGGTTGAAAAACACTGGATTAGGGGACTGGAGACTAAAACATATGAAGAACGGTTGCAGGAACTGGGTGTGTCTAGTTTAATGAAAAGAAGGACTAGGGGAGACTTGATAGCAGTTTTCCAATATCTCAGGGGTTGCCACAAAGAAGAGGGAGTCAAACTATTCTCCAAGGTACCTGAGGACAGAACAAGAAGCAATGGGTGGAAACTAATCAAGGAGAGAAGCAACTTAGAACTGAGGAGAAATTTCATGACAATTAGAACAATTAATCAGTGGAACAGAAGTTGCCTCCAGAAGTTGTGAATGCCCCAACACTGGAAGTCTTTAAGAAGATGTTGGATAGCCATTTGTCTGAAACGGTATTGGGTTTCCTGCCTAGGCAGGGGGTTGGACTAGAAGACCTCCAAAGTCCCTTCCAACTCTGCTATTTTATTGTTGTATTTCATGTTGTGGGAAAACATTATTCATAACTATTATATTAATAGTATAATGGTAATTTCCCCATTGTTCCCCTTCTCTAACCTGCCCTTTCCTCTGCCTGTTTTCACCATGTGGCTATTACTGCCACAGGCAATTATCTCTTTAGAAACAAAAACAGGGAGCTATTGCTGGGATTTTAGGGATATTCAAGCAGGTTAAAAGTCTAAACTTGGCTTATGACTAGTATTCTTTAACTGACATCCACCAGCATTTATATGGGTGGATGTTTCAGATAATAAAATAATAGCAACCTCCTATGGTCTGCCAGATTTGTAATTCTGTACAGGTAGTAGTCCTCAGCTTATAACGGTGGAAAGTTACAATGGCGTTAGAAAAAGGAACTTATGACCACTTTTCACACTCACAACCATTGCAGCATTCCCATGGTCACGAGGTCAAAATCCAAACATTTGGCAACTGACTCATATTTATGACGGTTGCAGTGTGCTGGGATCAAGGAAGGGATCCTGTTTTGCAACAAACAATGGGGAAGCCGAGATTCACTAAACAACCGTGTTACTGATGTAATCACTGCAGCGATTCGCTTAACAAGTGTGGCAAGAAAAGTTGTAAAATGGTGCAAAACTAACTTAATAAGTGTCTCGCACAGAAATTTTTGGGCCAATTGTGATCGTAAGTCGAGGTCTACCTGTATTTGACCATATAATTTTGAATGAGATGGGGAGGGAGGGAAGGAGGGAGGGAGGGAGGGAGGGAGAAAGGAAGGAAGGAAGGAAGGAAGGAAGGAAGGAAGGAAGGAAGGAAGGAAGGAAGGGAGGGATGTAATTTCAAAAGAAATTCCACTCTTTAACTAAGACAAATGGGGAGGGCATGGGGGGGGGGAGGGTTTTCAAGCTATATAAACAGAGAGAGCAGACCAATTGTTTTCCCAAAGTTTTAATGAACTGAAAAAGATCTGTACATCCAATATGTTTGCACTAACACACTGTTTCGCGTAACTTGCTGGAAAATGTAGTTTCAAACCCTGCACTGGGAAAAGATCGTAAACCATGTTTGTCTTCAACCCCCACATCTGCAGGCTTGTCCTTTCTCTCTCCTAGCGCTGCATCTGCCTGTCACCGGACACATACATCCCCTTGTCAAAACAGATGCCCGGGGCAGCCCATACGCCCACAGGAGCTCTTCCTTCCACGTAGGGTGATGGGCTCACTTTGAAAAACAAGACCCTCAGTGCTTCTTTCTAGTCCAAGGCAAAGCTTGCAATAAGAGGTGCAAAAGGCAACTTCTGAAAAGTCACTTTTTCATACACGTGCACCCCCACTGCATCCCCTGCCCCCTTGATGCAAGGAATCCGTTCAGGAAGCTGAACTAAAGAAAGCCATGCTCCTCTGGTCAATGTGTAAAACGGCTGGGGGAGGGTGTGGGAGGAATTAACACACTCAGCATCTTTGACTGTGGGGCTCCAGCATCAGAGTACACACCGAGTCTCTGTGGAACAGGAAAATTATTCTCTTGGGAAAGGTTAAGGGATTGTTAGGCTGTAGCACCAAGTTTGTTTTTGAATACTTTAGAAGCTTTGTGATATAGGCTGCCTTGTACGACTTGCCACTGAGATTGCCAACGATACAACGTACACCTCCAACAATGGAGAAGGATCAGACAATCCTGAGCAGAGATTCTGCTTGGCCTCTTCTGCGAGCAATTACGACGTTAAACCTCCTTACGTGTCCAAAATGTCTCTTCCCTCCCTCAGCTTCTGCACTTCAGGTTTGTAAGTTCCCAGGTGAGCACAGCTAAGCAGCACGGCCAGTTTCTCGGAATACTTTCTTTTAAAAAAAAGTAATGACAAGATGTTTCCAAAAGTAAAAAAATAATGATAATAACATGATCTACAAAATCCTCAGGACGTAGGGTTGTCCAGTGAAGAATTTCCAAACACCTGGAGGGTGGGGTAAGGTTGAGATGAAGAGAGAGAAAAAGAGGAAGATCAGAAATATTTATGTGGCTTTATTTATGTGGCTTTCCGCAAAGCCACTAAGACCTGGTTGTTCCGGCAGGCCTGGGGCTGATGCATTTCCAACCCCACTTGAAATGTTGCGACTGTTGTTGTTTTTTTAATCTGTCTGTCTTTTGTCCTATTTGTATCCCCTTCCCCCCTTGGTTGTTAGCCGCCCTGAATCCCTCGGGAGTAGGGCGGCATACAAATTGAATAAACTACAACAACTACTACTACATGTCAAATTGATCGTATTTTGAAAATACTCTTTTAACCTGGTTAATTTTGACACCACCACCATCCCCTGCTCCCAGCAAACTGGGAAAGAAACCATTTAAAAAACCCCAGAAAATGAAATATAAGATTTTACCAGCAGTTTACTCATGATTCACTGCAGTAAATTTCAGTTCTGTGATCTCGGAATCGGGGGAACTACTTCCACTTCTGTCACTATAGGTATCCCTGTAAAATTCAGGCTGTTAGAAAAATAACAGGATTTCTCTTACATACATGAACAAATTCTGCTCCTGGTCTACTGATTCAGCGAGAATTCGTTGCCACTGAGACAAGAGGAATCAAGAGAAAGAACATAACTGTGATCCAGAGCAAATACTGGAGGTCTCAACATTTCTGAAGATAAGGTTGCTTGGCTGTCTTTATATAATAAACCTTTTTTTATATAGTGGGGACCCCTTCTTGTTTTTGTAACAAAATGATCTGTTACAGGAGGACTCCGCATTAGATAGGTCACCCCAAGGGTCGTGAAAGTTTTAATTTAAACCATTAAAAAAAACAAAAACGGAAATACGTGAAACTAAGATAAATACTTATTTGATGAGATGCAGAAAACAAAATACTTGGAATTCATACATCAACATAAAAGGCAGAAGAGTACATTGAAAATTAGAATCCATAGTTTGGCATGTGTATATGGGAGGGAAGTACAGAAGGAGAGAGAGGGAGAAGGAAAGAGGGAAAGAGAGTGGGGATAGGGAGGAGGGAGGGAGAGGGAGGAGGATGGAGAGAGAGGGAAAGAGGGAGGGACAGGGAGAGAGAGGGTGAGGGGAGGGGGGAGAGAGGCACGGGGAGAAGGAGGAAGGCGAGAGAGGGAGTTAGGGATGGGGGACAGGGAGGAGAGAGGGAGGGGAGGGAGGGGGAGAGAGGGAAAGAGGGAGGGACAGGGAGAGAGAGGGTGAGGGGAGGGGAGAGAGGGACGGGGAGAAGGAGGAAGGTGGGAGAGGGAGTTAGGGACAGGGGGGACAGGGAGGAGAGGGAGGGAGAGAGAGGGAAAGAGGGAGGGGACAGGGAGAGAGAGGGTGAGGGCAGGGGGAGAGAGGGAGGAGAGAGGGAGAGGGATGGGGAGAAGGAGGAAGGGGGAAGGAGGGAGAGGGAGTTAGGGACGGGGGGGGACAGGGAGGAGAGAGGGAGGGGAGGGAGGGGAAGAGAGGGAAAGAGGGAGGGACAGGGAGAGAGAGGGTGAGGGAAGGGGGAGAGAGGGACGGGGAGAAGGAGGAAGGCGGGAGAGGGAATTAGGGACAGGGGGGACAGGGAGGAGAGGGGGAGGGAAGGAGGGAGAGGGAAAGAGGGAGGGGCAGGGAGAGAGAGGGTGAGGGGATGGGGGAGAGGGACAGGAAGAAGGAGGAAGGGGAAGGAGGGAGAGGGAGTTAGGGACAGAGGGACAGGGAGGAGAGAGGGGAGGGAGGGAAAGAGGGAGGGACAGGGAGAGAGAGGGTGAGGGGAGGGGGGGAGAGGGACGGGGAGAAGGAGGAAGGCGGGAGAGGGAGTTAGGGACAGGGGGGACAGGGAGGAGAGGGAGGGAGAGAGAGGGAAAGAGGGAGGGGACAGGGAGAGAGAGGGTGAGGGCAGGGGGAGAGAGGGAGGAGAGAGGGAGAGGGACGGGGAGAAGGAGGAAGGGGGAAGGAGGGAGAGGGAGTTAGGGACGGGGAGGACAGGGAGGAGAGAGGGAGGGGAGGGAGGGGAAGAGAGGGAAAGAGGGAGGGACAGGGAGAGAGAGGGTGAGGGAAGGGGGAGAGAGGGACGGGGAGAAGGAGGAAGGCGGGAGAGGGAATTAGGGACAGGGGGGACAGGGAGGAGAGGGGGAGGGAAGGAGGGAGAGGGAAAGAGGGAGGGGCAGGGAGAGAGAGGGTGAGGGGATGGGGGAGAGGGACAGGAAGAAGGAGGAAGGGGAAGGAGGGAGAGGGAGTTAGGGACAGAGGGACAGGGAGGAGAGAGGGGAGGGAGGGAAAGAGGGAGGGACAGGGAGAGAGAGGGTGAGGGGAGGGGGGGAGAGGGACGGGGAGAAGGAGGAAGGCGGGAGAGGGAGTTAGGGACAGGGGGGACAGGAAGGAGAGGGAGGGGAGGTAGGGAGAGAGAGGGAAAGAGGGAGGGGCAGGGAGAGAGAGGGTGAGGGGAGGGGGGAGAGGGATGGGAAGGAGGAGGAAGGGGGAGGGAGGGACAGCAGGAAAGAGAGGGAGGGAGGGAGGGAAAGAGAGAGGTTAACTTCCTCCTTTAACCTTTCTAATATAATCTCACAAAGAAGCCGTTTCTGGTTTGTCATAACCTTTATCCTTTGCCAAATTTACACAACCAGAACTGACTTGGGGACAGACAGAGATCAAAGTTTTTGCTTAATGGCAACGGGAGGGAAAAATAATAAAGAACTGACCTTCCTTTAACCATGACCCAACACCCCAAATCTTTCCAATTACATATCAACAACATTGAGGACCGCCGAAAGAGACTAATTTAATATTTCAGAGAGAATCGAAACAGAAGCACGGGCAGAGCAGAGAGGCCTTTATAAACGTACTTCTCCCACAATGCACTGTTAATATTATATTAATTATAATATTAATCCAGGTGCAAGGGGAAAGGATGCCGTCATGAGGTCTTACAGTGTCAGACGGATGTAAATCTGGAGCTCCCACGCACTCCCAAAGCGAATCCCAAAAGTACAATGCAGGCTGGACTTACCTGGGAGAGAGTCTGCAGCCCTTCTGGAGATAATGTGAGAGTCTCCCTGCAGAAGCCAGGAGGAGGCCAAAGTAAGGAGGAGAGGGTTTTATGGGTCTGGATAGGAATTCTGGGTGATACTGAACCCCCACAAAAAAAGGATGCTCTAGAGGAAAAAAAATAAGACATTCTTTATTAGCTCAATGGCCAAAACTATTCATAAGGCTACATGAATCTATATAGATATATAAACGGCTGTGTGGGTGTGTATGTTCCGGCATAACTCTGGAACACCTCAAGCAATTTCAACCAAACTTGGTACACAGATGACTTACTCTCTGGAGACAAATACTGTGGGGGGTAAGACACCCCTAACACCCCTCGGGGTTTGGGTTCTGTTAAGATACAGCCTGTAGTGCCTTAAAATGTAGAAGTGCCTTCTACTGTACTGCTGTAAAATGGCTTCTACTGTACAGCACTGGAGTTCCCATGGTAACGGCTTCACAGTACTCCACAAGGGGGGAGTCCCTTTGGTAAGGGGGAAAATCCAACATTAGAAATTACGTTTGGTCCGGACATTTTCCCCCTATAAATAAATACCCGGCCAATGCCAGGTTATTGGCTAGCATCCTACAGGTGTGGAGCCATGGAAGAGAATATTTGTACTCAGGGTTGAACTTGGTGCTCTCTGAGCTTGGCTGGGTTTTTGTTTTTTTTGTTTTTTGCAGATGTTTCATTACCAAACTGGGTAAATCACTGATGTTATCTAGTTTGGTAATGAAATGTCTGCAAAAAAAAAAACCAAGCTCAGACAAGGACCTCACATGTTAGCCATCACTAAAATTCATTTTTTTTAAAGACCTAATATAGCAATTCTCTTTTTTTTTCCTATCTAAGGAAAGATCACTTCCACAAATCTCAGAGAAACCCCTAAAACTTTTCCTCGATTAACAATAGCAGGTTTCAGGTTTCGTTTTATTTATATGCCGCCCTATTCCCAACGGGACTCAGGGCGGCTCACAAACCCAAGAGGGGAAGGGAAACATAAGAACTACAAATACAAACCTTTAAAATAACCAAGAGACACACAATCGAGAGGGGAAGGGAACTCATCAACCCCAGGCCTGCCAACACAGCCAGGTTTTAACGGCTTTTCGGAAGGCCTGGAGAGAGGTGAGGGTCCGAATCTCTGCGGGGAGTTCGTTCCAAAGGGCCGGCGCTGCCACAGAGAAGGCCCTCCCCCCGGGTAGTAGCCAGATGGCATTGGCTAGTGGATGGAACCCGGAGGAGGCCAACCCTGTGCGATCTAATGGGTCTTTGGGAGGTAATTGGCAGCAGGCGGTCTCTCGCAAACCTTCTGGTGACGGATCAATGCTCACCTTCCAATTCAACCACTTCCATTCGCTCTCCTTCTACATCCTGGCCTACAAACTTCATACCTTTCTCTTCGAATGCGTTTTTCAGCTCCGGGTTTACCTATGTACAGAAGATGACACCAAGTGATAGTTTTTAACTGGACTTTGGAGAAAAAGGGTCCTTTCTAGGGCTGGGTTCCTGCCACGTCTAATCTCTTCTATAGAAGAGGTTCCACAAATCTACCGTGCCATTTAGAACTGGTTCTAGCTCCCTCCCCCTGCCCATCTGCACGCTTGCCCCACCCACTGCTCATTGATTGGCTGGCTCACCAATCGCCCCGCCCACTTCTAAGAGTCTTATCTAAACCTTAAAGTCTTAAAGCTGTCAAGTTTGAACACCCCTGCGGGTTTTATTTCCTAAAGAGTTAGGGGTGCAAGGGTCTTGGAACTTGACAGCTTTAAGACTTGCACACTTCAATGCCAGAGTTCCTGAGCCAACATTTTGGTTGCTAAGCAAGAGCGTTGTTAAGCGAGTTTCACCACATTTTACAAGTTGGCCACACCCATCCAGTCACACGACTGCCAAGCCACTCCCACTTGATCACATGGCCGGCAAGCCACTCCCACCCAGTCAGATGGCCGGCAAGCCACTCCCACCCAGTCAGATGGCCGGCAAGCCACTCCCACAAAGCAGGCCACACCTACAGAAGAGGTTCTAAAAATTTTTGAAACCAACCACCGATCATTTCCCCACCCACTGCTTTTCTTTCTCTACTCCAAGGAGCCATACCTCAAATCTGTGTCTGTGCCTTTCTTCTAAGTAATCACCATCTCCATACAGTTTTCCTATTGGTAGAGAAAATACATGGCCATTTGCTTATTTGAAACCAGCATACTTATTAATACCATACGTACCCCTGGCCTTTTCCTGATATAGTGATTTTCTTCCTCTTGCAGAAAACTTTATTAGAAAGCAGTCACCAAAGAAAGAATGCATGAGTCTATCTTCTAGTCCAGGGGTGTCAAACTCGATTTCATTGAGGGCCGTATCAGGGTTATATTTGACCTCGGGGAGGGGATAACAACCCTGTGAGGCGAGTTGGGCTGAGAGAGGAGGACTGGATCAAAGTCACCTCAGCTGGCTTTCATGGCTATGGTGGGACTTGAACTCACTGTCTCTTGCTTTCTAGCCTGGTGCCTTAAACCACTAGCCCAAACTGGTTCCCAAATAAATGGCGAGTGAGATCTTGCTGAAACGTTGCCAAGACAATTGCAATCTTACACGGGAAAAGATCCGAATACAACAAGACCAGCATACCTACACCCGTGAAAATCTATGAATAGATAGATAGATAGATGATAGAGATAGAGATATATATATATATATAGAGAGAGAGAAATAGAGATATAGAGATAGATATAGAGATATAGAGAGATAGAGAAAGATAGATAGATAGATACATGATAGATATAGATAGATAGATAGATAGATAGATAGATAGATAGATAGATAGATAGATATAGATAGATAGATAAATAGAGAGAGATAGAGAGATATATAGAGAGAAATAGAGATATAGAGATATATAGAGAGAGATAAATAGAGAAATAGATATATAGATATAGATATATAGAGATAGAGACAGAGACAGACAGACAGACAGATAGATATAGATATAGATAGATAGATAAATAGAGATAGAGAGAGAGAGAAATAGAGAAATAGATATATAGATATAGATATAGATAGATATAGAGATAGATAGAGAGACAGAGACAGAGACAGACAGACAGATAGATAGATATAGATAGATAGATTAGATAGATAGATAAAGAGATAGAGAGATATATAGAGATAAATAGAGAAATAGATATATAGATATAGATATATATAGATATAGAGATATAGAGATAGATAGAGACAGAGAGATAGATAGACAGACAGACAGACAGACAGATAGATGATAGATAGATATATTCTTTGTAGAGTTACTACCAAAGTCATCAAAATTGTCCCAAATTTCCTAGCAAAGTGGGATGGATGCTAGCTATAATTTCCCTTACTTTAAGCAGCCTGAGTAGTTGTATAATCAAAATACAATCAGGGGTCAAAAGAAAGGAAGGGGAGCGGGGGGCAGGGACGGGGACAAAAGGAAGGTCAAGGAAAGCATACTCATGACTGAGTTCTTGGTTTGGAAGATAGTTCTCCTCTTGCCCAGCCTCATGGTTCCACCCATTTGACCTGGATTGTGTTCCGGCATGTCAATTACCTGAGAAGTCCAAGAGTATGATATGAGGGAGAAGAAGTTAAGACAACTGAAGACGTTAAGCAAGTATGCAGGGAAAAACAAAATATGCAAGTTGGTTCATTTGCATGGGTTTAGTAGCATCTAAAAACAAAATTGATGGTTTCTGAAATTGGTAATCCATCAGAAGGGCTTAAACCCCCCATTTCTAACTGCCAATGCAGCTCATGTCTATCATGAGTTTTAGAGTGTATTCACGCGAGTGCATAATGTGTAACATTATATGCATATGTGACTTAAACACACATATAGAAACATGCAAAAGTTTACTTTTAAGGTATCTACAACACTCTTGAATAGAAAGACTGTTCTGACCGAGGCTTCCCAAGAGCATGAAGCAAACTCCTTGCCCCAACAAAACCCCTTTCATTAATTTGCTGTGAATTCCGCTCATTCACATCCAGAAAAGTCTTTCAAGGGAGGATTTACAGTCACAGACCTTATCTAGCTCGGAGAGCTGTCAGGCCAATATCTGCAAAACTTCGCGAAGAGCCATGAACCAATTAAGCGAACTAATTGTCTCCTGCAAACTCCACTCCCCTTTCGCTCCTCTTTTATTTCCTCTGGAAGGGGCCGTTCATCGTCCACCTGTGGTCTCATTCCCAAGTCGATCCCTCTTCTTTAGCTGTTCCCTTTGTCTGGCAACTCTGCGCATGCGCACACTGGGAACAGGCTCCGGCTGTTCATCTGCCTCACTGATGTCTGACTCTGAAGACAGCTGATAACTGCCAGTCGGCTCTGGCCCCCTCTCTGCCTCCAACACAGAGCCTTCCCCAGACTCCAGGACTGGCCCATGTTCCTCCCCAACCTCCTCACTGTCCGAATCTGCTGCCAATTCTGCTGGCCACTGGGGGGCCACAGCAAAGTCAAGTAAATGTAACACACATCCTATTTGGTCAAATTGAGAGATTCACTGGCTCTAAATAAAATAAAATATAGACATTCATATCTACAAAAAAAGGGGGGGGGAGAGCAAAGACACCTAACTTCAAATATGAGACAAAATTTTAACAGAAGTTCATCAATCATAACACTATAGGGAAGTCTAATTATTCTCATCATAATTCATTCTAATCAGGGCATTTTTTTTACATTTCCTTTCAAAATAATTGTTGTGAGAAGGGAGGGAGGGAGGGAACAAATGTTCTTGGTACACATGAAAAGAAACCACAATGGATTTTAAAAAGTATCATCACACTTACTACTGGGTGTGTAGTTTTGGGGTCAAATTCGGTAGAGTTGGCATCTGTGGACGATAAGGCTTTGATCACATAAGAAAAAAAATCTACATTTCCAGTGGAAAGCAGCTTTTCCATTAATTAGCATGAAAGGCAATGTAACCCAAGACTCAGAGCAAACGATTCACATATACTGGTCAATGCTATCCTACCCAAATCATTAACATACCATGTTGTATATTTTAATAATCCACTACTTAAGTTTGAACATTGTAAATAGGTGCTTTCTTATTAAGACCTCTACACTTAGGCTACTAAACAAGGCAAGAAAAACATGGAGATTTGTGTTTTGTATTGTGGACAGTTTAGAGAATTAAAAGCTCATTCCTTTAGAAACTCTTGTGAAAACTGGGTAAAGTGAAAATTACCTTAAGTATAAAAAGCTTTATTGAGATTTAAATGTTCCCAGCGTATTGCTACCCTACAACAATTATATCACAAGTGATTTTAAGGGTTAACATTCTGAAAGACAGACCCAAATGTTTATCTTCCCACGCCTTTACCTTGCCAGCCAAGGATGTTGCGGGCAAACTCCACAACAGCTAACTGCATTCCCAGACAGACTCCTGTAGAAAACAGAGCAAGGAGATATATTTAAAAAAAATATGCACTGGTATTCTCAAATACCCAGCAGAATTCCTATTACCCTTCTTTATTAGACTTTACATAAGCAGCTGGAGATCGGGTACAGGATAATTTATGGCCTTACAATAATGCATCAGTCTGGCCACACATGATTTCAAAGAAATCAGATAGGTTTCTTGGGATAATACTGAAGAATATTTCTTTATCATGTCAAGCAAGCTGATACAGAAAGGACCATTTCAATTCTGGTTCACGTACAAAGCAATTAGTTGAATTTTATTTATCTTATTGATTGATTGGTTGGTTGACTGATGATTGATTGGATTAACTTTGGAGGCCACCCAACAGTTTATGCTGTAATAAAGAACTATGAGAAAAAGATCATGAGCTGTGGTGGCGCAGTGGTTAGAATGCAGTACTGCAGGCTACTTCTGCTGACTGCCGGCTTGACTGCAATTTGGCTGCTCGAATCTCACCAGGCTCAAGGTTGATTCCTTCCTTCAGAGGTCAGTAAAATGAGGACCCAGATTGTTGGGGGCAATGGGCTGACTCTGTAAACCGCTTAGAGGGGGCTGGAAAGCACTATGAAGTGCTGTTACTAAGTGCTATGTATGGGCAAGAGGAAACAAACATCAACACGCTGAAGAAAATTCAACGGACTCAGCAATCACTCTATCCCCAGGCCTGGGAACAAAGCCAAGTCTTTAAAGACTTTGGGAACATCTCAAGGGTGGGTCACATGAACCGCTGCAGAGATGCTCTTCCAGAGGGCATGTGCCTTGACACATCCTTCTTGGCTCTCAAGAGATGACACTGATTAATTGAAAGAATTTGGAGGGCACCCATCCTACTGGTCCTACTGGACAGGTAGAAATGGTTGGACACAGAGATCAAAGAATAGGCCCAATATCTTGTAAACTAAAGTTCTGCTACATCTTTCTCCATACAAAAAAAAAAATAACATTCAAGCATATTTTCTCACCTAGGAAAGGTTTCTTCTGCTTTCTTGCCCAAGAAATGGCTTGGATTTTTCCTTCTGTGCCTCGAACACCAAAACCACCTGGAACCAAGACTCCGCTAAACAAAGAAGGAGGAAGCCTGTTGGATAAACCTGGGCACTCACTTCACCTTTTACATTATATTTATCCTAGTCCTCTGAAAACGAACTGGATTCACACAGTAAAATACACACCACAATGCACTCCACCTAGTCTGAACGAAGGAGGCTTAGTAAAAACAATCCCAGTCATTTTGTTTATAAAGCACAGCCATGGTGCTTTGCTTAACAACCTTAGTAGAAACCACCATGATTTAGCCCAGCGTTAATCCAGCAAGAATTTCTCCAGATTGTTGTTTGTGCAAATAGTATCACCGCCAACATGAGACAATAAATCCGGAAACACGGCTCAAAATAATGGGGTGTTTTTGCAACATCAGTCACAAGCAAGAATGAAGATGTTTCAGCCAAGCAGGGATTTGCAGCTGAAATTTGACAGAGGTGCGTATCATAGTAACACCCCTCTACTGAATGCTGATTGTCCAAAGTTCAATCTCTAGAAACCTCTAGGAAAACTACTAAGAGCCATGGTGGCACAGTGGTTAGAATGCAATATTGCAGGCTACTTCTGCTGCCTGCTTGCCTGCCAGGAGTTTGGCAGTTCGGGTCTCACCAGCTCAAGGCTGACTCAGCCTTCCATCCTTCCGAGGTTGGTAAAATGAGGACCCGGATTGTTGGGAGCAATGGGCTGACTCTGTAAACTGCTTAGAGAAGGCTGTAAAAGCTCTGTGAAGCGGTGTATAAGTCTAAGTGCTATTGCTATTGCTACTTGAGCTTTAGAGAGCCCCTGACACCCATATCAATAGCTCTGGGGCAGAGGTGGGTTCCTACCAGTTCGCACCAGTTCGGTAGAACCAGTTCGTCAAATCTACCGAACCAGTTAGAATAGAAGAGGTTCCACCAGTGGACCCAGAAAGCAGGCCACACCTACAGAAGAGGTTCCAAATTTTTTTGAAACCCACCACTGACTGACAGACAGACAGACAGACAGACACACACACACAGACTCACAGAGAAAGAGAAAGAAATACATAAATAAAAAAAGAAAGAAAGAAAAAGTGAGAGAGATGAAAGAAAAAAAGAAAAAGGGACAGAGAGACAAAAGGAAGGGGAGAGAGAGAGAGAGAGAGAGAGAGAGAGAGAGAGAGAGAGAGAGAGAGAGAGAGAGAAAACACATGGCCGGCAAGCCACTCCCATCAGGTCACATGGGCGGCAAGCCCCTCCTCCAAAGGAGGCCACACCCACAGAGTAGGTTCGAAAAATTTTTGAAACCCACCACTGCTCAGAGGGATCCCATTTGTTCATTCTGTGGCACCATCATATAATCATCACCCAGAGGCAATCTGCAGTATGTGGTTTGTGGACAAGGAACTTCTACATGGCATTTATTTATAATGATATTTATAAACAAAACAAAAAAGCAGTTAAAGGAACTTGCTACGTTTAGCCTAAAGAAGAGAAGGGAGCTATGATAACGGCATTCCAAAACATGAAGGGCTGTCACAAGGAAGAGGGTGTTGGATTTATTATCCAGAGTATCCAAGGATAAAACAAGAAGCCATGGGTGGAATTTTAATTGTGAGATAGCCAAATAAGGAGGGATTTCCTGACCGAAGGAGCTAAGAAGCCGTGAAACAGCCTGCCTCATGAAGTTGTGGGTCCTCCACCCACTGAAAGTCTTCAAAAAAAGACTGACAACCATTTGTCTTGGATGAAATGAGGATTTCTGCCATGGGCAGAGAATTGGACCGGAAGATCTCCAAGGTTCCTTCTCATCCTATTATATGTCACCCTCTTCTTTAAATAGAATTCCAAACCAGCTGGAATTAGAGCCAGCAATAAAAGCTTGTTTCTGATATATTTCATCCTGTTGCTCAGAAACAGGAAACAAGGCCCGGTGCCTAACTCATAAAAGGAAGACATTTTAACACTGACTCAACAAATCTGGCCTAATAAAAAATGAAGTTATTGCTGGGAGAAGCACAAAAACACCTTCCATAAAAAGAGGAGACATTTTCTCGTCATAGCAAGGAAGAGGACGAATGCCTTACTCAGCACTGCAAAGCTTCTGCCAGGCTTCGTGATATCGAACTGGTTCTTCTTGTAATGTAACCGGTTCCAAATTAGCAGAATCAATATACTGGAGAGAAAGAAAGAAAGAAAGAAAGATTGTCTCATGTTAGGCCTTGAATGTCAAGGTTTGCTGATCATTGCCTTGATTTTTCTACTAACTGACAAAATAGAAACCAAATGATAGCTTTGATATATATTTTTCTTTTGAAAAAACTCTGTTCCAAGTTATAGTTTATAGTTATAGTTTTATTGATTTGTATGCCGCCCACTCCCGAAGGACTCCGGGCGGCTTACAATAAAACAAGGGAGGGGGAATAATACACAAACAACATTAAAATATACAACAGTCACAATCTCCGGGGGGCTGGATATTTCGAGAGCCCCCCCGGCCCGCTGGAGCAGCCAGGACTTAACAGCTTTGCGGAAGGAGGGTAGTAAGGGTCCGGATCTCCACGGGGAGATCGTTCCAGAGGGCTGGCGCTGCAACAGAGAAGGCTCTCCCCCGGGGAGTCGCCAGCCGACATTGGCTGGCAGATGGGATCCGGAGGAGACCTAACCTGTGTGATCGAATCGGTCTATAGACCCGTGATGGCAAACCTATGCCAAGGGTGCCACAAGGGGCACATAGAGTCCTCTCTGGGTGCACATGAGCCGTCACTCCAGCTCAGCTCTACTGTACATGCACCTCCCACTGGTCAGCAGATTTTCAGGTCTCTGCCTTGCATGCGTGAGGGAGGGGGTTGCGCGTGCATGCTCAGAAGGCAAGGGGAGCGAAGGGGGCTTGCCCTCCTTATGCCTCAATTTTGGTCCCAGGAGGCTTCAGGAAGGCCTGCTAGGCCCAAAACAAGGTGCATGTGGGGGGGGGGGGTATCACATGTGCATGCAATCAACGTTCTTAGAGAACCTTCGGTCTTCTTTGGAGGAACAGAAGAAATTCCATATGCCAATCTTTAACTTTTCGCTCTCAAGACCTTCTCACTTTTAAAAATTATGAAGGGTCCCAAAAGAGCATTTGTTTGTGTAGGTTACATTGATTAATACTGTATTAAAATTAACACATAGAACATTTATTGAATCATATAAAAATAATATTAAACATATTAACATAAAATGTTTCGTGAAAAACTATTTTAACAAATAAAAAAATAATAAGATATATTTTACATTTCTAGGAATATCTTCCATATCTGGCAAATAGTTTTTATTTCGTGCATCCGGGAGGATCTTGAGCAGCGGTGACAAACTCAAGGCCCGGGGACCGGATCCAGCCCACAGGGTGCTTAGATCTGGCCCGTAGGGTTGCCTTGGAAACAACGAAGGGCCGGTGCCTCCGCCAGTGAAAACGGAGCTCAGGGGGGCTACACATGGCTCACCCAAGCTCCGTTTTCAGCTGCAATGGCCTCCTGCAACCCTATGCCAGTGAAAACAGAGCTCAGGAGTGATCAGCAAGCGATCAGGCCGCCACAAGCACCCGACACGAATGACGGCGAGCTGGCCACGCCCACCCTGGCCACATACACACACACACTGAGGTCAAACACAACCCTGATGCAGCTCTCAATGAAATAGAGTTTGACACCCCGGTCTTGAGGGACCCTCAGAATTCCCTGAACCACACTAAGAAATGCTGGTGTACTCTGTCTTTTGATCCATTTTCCCCGTTGTGTTTATTATAGCTATGGAAAAGTGTACAGTAGCCAATTGGGGGATTGACACAATATCAACATCCCAAAGATTCTCTTACACATTGTGACCAATGCTGGCATCACTGTTATCACATTAATAAGCTCCATTATTTCTAACATTGCTGGACTGTATGGGGTGGGCTGGTTTTTGTCGTTGTTGGTAAACATAGTAGAATTTGTGCCAGTAATAGCATTTTAGGTGCCATAGGAATATCCACTCAGGGCAGACACCCATATAGATTTTAAGTTTCAAACGAAACCAAGCAAGGAAAAAAATATTTTTGGGGAGGTAGTCAGTGGAAAAAGCATACCCTTATCTCGAGTTTGTGATTGATTGCTAGAGCAGAATGTTCCAAGGCTTTAATGACAGAGGCATATGAATCTGAAAACTTTGTATATTTGCCAACCAGGGCAATAGAACAGGTCTCCAATAAGCGATCGTATCTGTGTGAAAAACCAAAAGCACGTATTTAAAAAGTGAATATCAAAAAGTTTGGAATGAGAAAGCCAATATTAACATTATAATCTCACAAGACAATTTACTGGTTAATATGCTGGACTAGAAATAGGGGACACTCCTGGGGACGAAAGCTATGGCAAATCTAGACAGCATACTAAAAAGCAGAGACATCACCCTGCCAACAAAAGTGTGTATAATCAAGGCTATGGTTTTCCCAGGTGCAATGGATGGCTGTGAAAGTTGGACCATAAGAAAGGCTGAGCGCCAAAGAATTGAGGCCTTTGAACTCTGGTGCTGGAGAAGATTCCTGCGAGTCCCTTGGACTGCAAGGCAATCAAACCAGTCAGTCCTAGAGGAGATCAACCCTGACTGCTCTTTAGAAGGCCAGATCTTGAAGATGAAGCTCAAATACTTTGGCCATCTAATGAGAAGGAAGGACTCACTGGAGAAGAGCCTCATGCTGGGAACAATTGAGGGCAAAAGAAGAAGGGGACGACAGAGAATGAAGTGGCTGGATGATTCACTGAAGCAGTAGGCGGGAGTTTAAATGGACTCCAGAGGATGGTAGAGGACAGGAAAGCCTGGAGGAACGTTGTCCATGGGGTCGCGATGGGTCGGACACGATTTCACAAATAACAACAACAAAGAAACAGGAAAACATGGATAGGCACAAAAACCAGCTGGGGTGACTGATCCTAGGAAGAAGGCCAGAGCAACCATTTCTGAAACTGCTACCTAGAAAAATGACACAGATTTGTCCACATAACTGCCAAGACTCCATTTCAACTCAAAGCACCATCACTATTACCACCCTCATCAAAATCCACACATGCAGTAAATTGGAGAAAATGCAAATTATTAACACTGCTAATTTTATTTATTTATTATTACATTTACATCTGCCCCCCCAACCCAGATCTCTCTGTCCAAAGCAAGTAGACTGTAACATTTAAAAAGGTACACTATGAGCTTGGATGCAGAGGTGGCTTCATGAAAGACATTCTGCAAACTAAAACTTATCTCAGCCAGAGCCAAGTTAAGCAAACTGGGTCTTCAAGCCAGGAAATAGACTAGTCCAGTGTACTGTATATCTCCAAAAAAATCCTTTTAAAAAATAGCTATCGCATTTATATATTACTTCACAGTGCTTTACCGCCCTCTCTGAGTGGTTTACGGAGTCAACCAATTGCCCCCGACAACCTGGGTCCTTATTTTATCGACCTCGGAAGGACAGCTGAGTCAACCCTGAGCCTATTAGGATTAAAGGAATTGAACTTCTAGCAGTGAGCAGATTACTGCATTCTAACCACTGTGCCGTCATGACTCCACAATTATAATGGAGGATTCCATGTCCTATCCTTTTCATCTATGGTCTGAAGTGGTGTGGTCTACACTATAGCAATCTACATTTGGGTGCCATATGGTTCATTGTTGTGGGAATCCAGTGATTGTCTTAGGTGGCTGGGGTAACCAGGACATCATTGCAAGCAATAACACGCTTTCTTTGAGGATATCAAACTGCACAGCCATTGTGCTTTGTCGTCTTAGATTTAAAAGTTTACTGCATGGCGTGAAACTAGCCAGAATTACTGTTTGCCCAGAGTAGCTCTCACCTGTCTGCCATCTCCTTCCACTTCATCAGCATTCTCTGGGGCTGCTTTTCAATGGGAAGGTTGAGCCTGTGTCTAAAATAATCCACCACTCCTTGCTCCTCTAGCAACAGAGGAACACGATAGATGGAAGAGAGGTCATGGACACAGATCACCTGTTGGAGCAAAGCAAATTATTTGGTTAAGCAAATATTACTAGGATCTTAACAGCCGTATCTGCAAATACACATAACGACGCACAGAATTAAGTGCTGCTCTGGCAAACAGAAAATCAAAATAAGGTGCATTGCAAGTCCCAGCTAATTGGAAAAAAAGGGGGGCTTCCGTACATAAAGTCAGCTGCACAGAATTCTCTTGATTTGACCTAGATGCGGGTCTCCCGAGCTTTGATGAAAAGGAAAGATAGGCAACCAGCAGCCTACAGGTAAATGCTTCAACACCTGTTTTACAATTCGTCATCACTGTGATTTGGTGATAAGTGACTGAAAATCTACCTTGTACATTTCTTTTTTTTCCCCTAGATAATTAATAAGTTAGATAGGAGTTCATAACTTCTTGAGAGACCGCCTGCTGCCAATTACCTCCCATAGACCCGTTAGATCGCACAGGGTCGGCCTCCTCCGGGTTCCGTCTACCAGCCAATGCCATCTGGCTACCACCCAGGGGAGGGCCTTCTCTGTAGCAACTCCAGCCCTTTGGAATGAACTCCCCGCGGAGATCCGGACCCTCACCTTTCTCCAGGCCTTCCGGAAAGCCGTCAAAACCTGGCTGTGCCGGCAGGCCTGGGGTTGATGAGTTCCCCTCCCCTCTCGACTTGTATGGCTGTATGACTCTTGTGTATTTTAATTACGTGTATTGTGTTTGTATCCCCTTTTCCCCTTTCGAGTTGTTCGCCGCCCTGAGTCCCTCCCGGAGAAGGGCGGCATACAAATAAACTAAATATAAATATAAATCTAATCTAAATCTGTTCTGTGCAAGCAGAAACTATTACATGAAATCAAAAGCCTGCAGAAAACGCACATCTATGCCGAACGTTACTGTTAACATGAAGCAACTTTACCTGTTCTGGTTCTACATGACAAAACATGGAAATTTTCTCTTTCACCGAAGTATCCAGAGGCGTAGAACATCTGCACACGATCTAGAAAAGAAAATAGTGAAACCTTCAAAAGATTTGCCCAAGGTTTAAATCTAGCCTTCAAACAGAATTTGGTTAGCTCACCAAAGAACAATTAACCGCATTATACTTTCTCAGCTTCTGGGAACAGATAATTATCTCTTTCACAGCAATTTATTTTATATTTCTCAAATTGCTGAAAAACATTTTCCCAGCCTCAGCCTGACAGCCGTTTGAAATCCAGCCAGTGGGGTTTTTTTGTTTTTTTTACATACATCGTATCAAAACTTACTAGATCTGGTGATAGACCCAGGCCCCGAAGTTCGCGAACACTATTCTGGGTGGGTTTTGTCTTCTGCTCCCCTGTAGAACTTGGCTAAAAAAGCCAAGCCAAAAAACATAAAACAAGAAGACAACGTGTCAAATTAAGATCAGATTTATTTCCCAACCTCTTTGAAAACCTCCAGGTCATTCTTGCAATCTGTTTATTCATTTGTTTATTTGTCTACCATGTTTCCTCGAAAATAAGACCTCCCTGGATAATAAGCCCTATCGAGCTTTTGAGCGCATGCGCTAAGATAAGCCCTCCCCCGAAAATATTTCAACACAGCAACAGCCAGGAGGTGACCACGCTTGCCACTTCCTGCACCTCAAAAATAATAAGACCTCCCCGAAAATAAGAACAAGTGCTTATTTCGGGGGTCAAAAGAAAACAAGTGTCAGGCCTGCAGTTATATATCTTTTAGAATTTTGGCCTGCCACACTTTTTCTTATTTCATTATGCTGTTTCATTAGTATAGCAATAGCAATAGCAGTTAGACTTATATACCGCTTCATAGGGCTTTCAGCCCTCTCTAAGCGGTTTACAGAGTCAGCATATCGCCCCCACAATCTGGGTCCTCATTTCACCCACCTCGGAAGGATGGAAGGCCGAGTCAACCTTGAGCCAGTGAGATTAGAACCGCTGAACTGCAGATAACAGTCAGCTGAAGTGACCTGCAGTACTGCACCCTAAACACTGCGCCACCTCGGCTCAGTATAGTCGATGGGAGGGGGGAATAGAAGGAGTAGGATTGTGGAATGTATTGTTTTCATTCTTTACTAGAAGCCAAGGTCATCCTTTGTCTCCGCACCAGTAGACCTGACTGTGGGTGCCAGCGTGGAAGAAGAAGATTGGACCATGTGATGGATTGTGGGTGTGGGGACAAGATCATGAACTTTTAACTGGGTGGAATTTGATGGCATTTCCAGTATTGGGATTAACACAGATGTGCTAAGATGTCTGTTTTATTAAATTGGAACTTTAAGGATCGTTTTGCCTTTGATTCTGATTTAATTCTACATGATACTTGGAATGCTGACAACAAGACTGTCTTATTTTTGGGGAAACACGGTAGTTTCTAGGCCATCTAATTCCACAAACAGTTTCCTACCATTACAAACAGAACAAGCAAGGTGAAAGAAACAATTCCCAACCTTTTGGATATCATAACCCGAAGCCTTAGCAAAGAGCAACCTTGGTTCTCTGGGACCAATACTACAAGGAACTGCCTTATGGAATCTTACCTGGGGAACTAGACTGACGTGAATATTACAGAAGTTCTCTCGCTTGACTTTGAATTGAAATTGGCGGAATGCTTCAATAAAAGGCATGCTTTCAATATCTCCCACTGTTCCTCCGAGCTAAAATACAGACATCGAAAATTAAATGCAAAGCTCTTTTCTTCAAAGCACAAACCCTGTCGTTGTCCCCCATCTCCTTTTACCATATTCAAATTTAACAATATTTCAGCCAAATCCCTTCATGTACTTTTCTTAACTATAGCAATAGAATTTTTTATTGCCCAAGTGTGATTGGACACGCAAGGTATGTGTATGCGCTCTCAGGGTACGTAAGGAAAATAAAATACATTCATCAAGAATAAAAAGATACAACACTTATAGTCAAGTTTAAGCTATCAAAACATATTAGGAAACAAATAACAATATAAATTGAAAGATACAAGCAACATGGTTTTAGTAATAAGTTGGAAGAGATATATACTAATAAGGAAGAGAATAATAATAGTAATGCAATCTAACTAAATTATTGACAGTGTTGTGGGAATTAGTTGTTAAGTAGAGAAATGGCATTCAGGGAAAAACTTTCTTTGTGTCTAGTTGTTCTGGTGTGCAGTGCCCTATGGCGTCGTTTTAAGGGTAGAAGTTGAAACAATTTATGTCCAGGATGTGAGGGGCCTATAGATATTTTCACAGCCCTCTTTTTGACTCGTGCAGTATACAGGTCCTCAATGGAAGGCAGGTTGGTAGCCATTGTTTTTTCTGCAGTTCTAATTATCCATTGATAATTGTACTTGGACTTATATACCACTTCATAGTGCTTTAAAGACCTCTCTAAGTGGTTTACAGAGTCAGCATATAGCCCCCAACTATCCAGGCATTATCAATTTGGATATTTTGGATATTTGTATATTAATTTTCTTGTGCTGATTAATGACCATAAAGTATGGTAATGTTTTTTGGTACCTTTAGCAATACCCAGGTGGTAATCATCAACCAATATCTTACAGGTTTAGTTTGTCTGAAGTCCTGGCAAGAGACACAGAAGGCCATGGACACCAACCTCAATCACACAGACTTGGGGTTCCATGCCATCTTCATCCACTGGGATCCGTGCTTGTCTCATCACCCATTCCTGGATGGCATCAGTAATGTGGGGCACAACTGTAAAATAATTTTTGAAAAGTTATTGTTTCAATAATTTCTGGCTACATAGGTTTCATCATGATTTCTTTCCCCATAACCTCCCGTCTCCTGTTTTCAGGGCTGACATCATATAAGCTAACAGTAAAGGTTTCCCTCACACATAGAGTCGTTCCTGACTCTAGGGGGCAGTGCTCATCTCAGTTTCAAAGCGGAAGAGTCAATTCTGTCAATTCTCCGTGGTCATGTGGCCGACATGACTAAACGCCAAAGGCGCATGAAACACTGTTACCTTCCCACCAAAGGTGGTTCCTATTTTTCTACTTGCATTTTTACATGCTTTCAAACTCTAGGTTGGCAGAAGCTGGGATAAGTAACGGGAGCTCACTCCATTACACGGCGCTTGGAATTCGAACCGCCAAACTGCCCACCTTCTGATCGACAAGCTCAGCATCTTAACCACTGAGCCACCACGTCCCTTTTTCTGGCTACATAGTTGGTTTCAATTAGAATCATCTCATGTTAACACTGAACATTCATTTCTTGGTGAATTTCTGGTTATTTGATTTTATTAATTCAATCTAGATGCTATCCAACTCTAACCAATTTGGCTATTTTGTTTTATCCAATAAGGTTACTGGATACCTTATCATTCCTGTTGTCTAGTGACACTGCATTCTCGTGAACATATTCCTGAGTAAAGTCTCCACTGTTCTAGCTTACAGCAACATGCAAATACAACTAGAATAGTATTAGGTGTTCCAGGGATGCCAGCAGGTTAAGGTCAAAAAAGTCAAGATGGCGACTTTAACGATGCAATCAAAGCTCCGTGTACATGACACACATAAAAAACTATGAAGCTTTGATTACTATGAAGCTTTGTTTCACTGTGGCTGATATCTTAATTTTTTGACCACTCCCTAAAGACATCCTTGAGTTGCTCTAACAATTATTCTCTTCTTTATTTATTTATAGCATTGGAAAGAAATGTTTTTTAAATAATGCTTTCAACTGTGTCTCGAAGTGCCCAAATTACTCATCTCCAGGTTATCAAAACACCAGGAGAGACAGTGGCCACAGTACATAAAAACTACAGTACATAAACTACAGTAGTCTTTAAGAAGATGTTGGATAGCCATTTGTCTCAAACGGTATAGGGTTTCCTGCCAAGGCAGGGGGTTGGACCAGAAGACCTCCAAGGTCCCTTCCAACTCTGCTATAGTATTGTATTGTATAGTACATAAGCTACAGTACATAAAATACATGGTCTTTATGGTTGAAATTAAACAAAGTCTGCAGCCAAAGGAGAATGAATCCATGTTTAATACTTTACCTTGCACTGTTTTACCCAAGTAGTCTCCCTTCCTTTCCTTGTTGATGACATATTGGTATATTTTCCCAGTGGTCAGATTATTGTCCTTTGTGAGCCGGATATCAAGAAACCGTTCGTAGTTACCCAGATCCAAATCCACTTCTCCTCCATCATCCAACACAAAGACCTCACCTAAAACAAAATGACCACCACAGGTAAGCTTTGTGTTGCCTTCTTCCGCCTATCCAGGTCTGTGTACTGAAAGCGTCCCTCCAAAACCTTTTTCCCAAGCCTAGCATATTCCCGATTGGTGAGCAATGGCAATGCCAGCTGAACCATCCTAGGATCATCTACTGTGCAACTTTCCGAAGGAGCCTCAACATTTGCTTCCCACTGTAGACCAAACCCCAGCAAGGATCTCTGCTGCCTGTCACTTTCGTTGCCTGAACCATCTACAGCAGTGTTTCTCACTTGGGCCTTTTAAAGATGAATGGACTTCAACACATTGAAGTCCATGTATAGGGCTGCCCATTTTATAGGCATGACTAGGAGAGGGGCTGATGTTAAAGAAAATAAAAATGGAATAAAAACAAAAGCAAAAATTATAAATATAAATAATATAAAATAGCCCAATACACAGATTGGACTCTCTGTACCGTATTCTTTTTTTTTTAAAGTAGAGAAATAAGAGAATGGGCTGCCATCTGTCAGAAATGGTATATAGGGTCTCTTGCTTGAGCAGGAGGTTGGACTAGATGACCTACAAAGTCTCTTCTATTATTTTCTATTCCTATTTCTTTTCTATTCCTTTTTCTTTTCTATTCCTTTTTCTTTTCCTATTTCTATTCCTATTCCTATTTCTATTCCTATTTCTATTGTATTCTATTTCTACTCTACTCTACTCTACAAAATGTACCTTCTGTACTAGAATGTGGAAATACTCAGTCCTTGCTGCTATATCAAGAAGAGGTTTTCATCTCGTCTTACCGTGTTCATAAGGAGAGAAGGTGCCTGCATCAATGTTAATGTAAGGGTCAATTTTAATGGAAGTGACGTGTAATCCACATGATTTGAGGATCGTCCCAACGCTGCTGGCAATGATTCCTTTTCCAATCCCTGAGATGACACCGCCTGTTACCAAAATGTACTTCATTTGTTTCAATGTCTAAAAAAAGGGAAAAAAAGTCGAGTTTCATAAAATATCGCCACTGATTTATTGGTTTTGGCGTTGATCAGTCTTGCTGACCAATACATATCTCTTAACATAAAACAAGATTATATTTATTGTATATCTTGCAGATTTAAAGCCAGTGTTCAATTTTACATTGTTATTGATTTGGCTGCCCATTTGTTTTCCATATAAGATTACACTTTTTCTTTTGTACTTGTCTTTATGTTTTACAAGCTACTTTGTCTATATATGCAGTACTGTTTAATAAAATAAAGCGCCATGCTTCCAGTTCATTAATACTAATGAAAATCAGACGCACTTTCTACTTTTGCCTCTCCCCATAAACTGGCCCTTTTAAGGAATTAGCAACAAACACACCTTCAGGCTTTATGGTCTCTACCATACATAACTTAGTACCAAGTTATTCACTTTGAGAAAGGTCAGAACAACTAAAGACTTTAGCAAACTATTCTATTTACAATCCTTCATTGTCTTTAAAACAGTGTGTTCCAACCTTGACACACATCTTAAGGCTACCAAGGTTGAAAAACAATGTTTTATTAAGAGGATCATGAGACAGCAAAACGCATGTATTCCCAGATCAATAGGAGGCTAAAAAAACAGTGAAAATGGGAGCAATTGCTAATTCATTTTATATATCTTTTTATTCCACAAAAGAACATCATATGGGTCCATTATACATTAAAATAAACGAAGAACACAATGGATCAGAAGAAAGGTTAGAAAGACAGCAGCAATTAAATATTTCACATCAGATTAAAAATCTGAAATTAGAAAGCCTCGGTTATAGGTATTTAAACTGCCTAGAGTCGCTTAAGTGTGAGGTGATATAGAAATTGGATGGATGGGCAAGCGGACAGATAAACAGATAGATAATATAGGGTCTTCTAGAGGTATAAGGTAATATTCTCAATGAAATCATGGAAAAAGCAATACAGGTAAAGGTAAAGGTTCCCCTTGGACATATGTGCTAGTCGTTCCCAACTCCGGGGGGCGGTGTTCATCTCAGTTTCAAAGCCAAAGAGCCAGCGCTGTCCGAAGATGTCTCCGTGGTCATGTGGCTGGCATGACTAAATGCCGAAGGCGCACAGAACGCTGTTACCTTCCCACCAAAGATGGTTCCTATTTTTCTACTTGCATTTTTACATGCTTTCAAACTGTTAGGTTGGCAGAAGCCGGGACAAGTAACGGGAGCTCACTCAGTTACGCGGCGCTAGGGATTTGAACCTCCGGACTGCCGACCTTCCTGATCAACAAGCTCAGCATCTTAACCACTGAGCCACCGCATCCCTAGAGGCAACTTGGACTTTCTGGGTTTTTTTTTCTTGGAAGACGTTTCGCTTCTCATCCAAGAAGTTTTTTCAGCTCTAACTGGATGGTGGTCAGAGCTGAAGAAGCTTCTTGGATAAGAAGAAAAATGTCTTCAAAGAAAAACCAGAAAGTCCACTTGCCTCTTAAAAAAGCATCTTTCAGACAACCAGGTTATACATATATATAACCTGGATGAGTGAGAATCTTCCTAGACCTTTTGACTTGAATACACACAAACACTATCTATCTATCTATCTATCTATCTATCTATCTATCTATCTATCTATCTATCTATCTATCTATCTATCTACCTACCTACCTACCTACCTACCTACCTACCTACCTACCTACCTACCTATCTCAACTTAAGAGTAGAAAGGAAGGCATCTGGAGAGACAAGAGTTTAAGAAACACTATCCTAAGTCAGCTAAAAGAAAGCCCAGAACCCCATCCTGATGCTGACTTAGTGCAGCCCCGGCATTTAGGGCCACCAATGCAAAACCTCCTGGACTGCTTTCCCACGACCAGCTCCATCCCGTTTACCCAACAACAAACCCATTTCCAGGCTCGAGGGGGGGGGGGGGGTCATCCAGAGGACCTTCGCCCACAGGACGTCCCCGAAACTCAGCTGACCAGCAGCCGCCTGGAGGTCTTGCATTCGTCAGAACCCGCGCAAAAGATCCGGGCAACCTCGCTCGTGTCTGCAGCCGCCACCCCCTCCGGTACACGTGGCAACGCGGGGGGTCGCCCGAAAGGACCCCGAAAGGCAAGCCATGGCAGCCGCTTTGTGTGTCCCCTACCCTCCCCCCACCCCGAAGATCCAGGGTCGGACTCATCCCCGGTCCACACGGGGATGATGGGCTTTGTAGTGCGAGGAGAGATCTGGGGAACAGCCTCCCTCCCCCCCTCCACCGTCGTACCCGTGTCAAGGGCCAGCCCCGGTGCAGCTGTTATCCCAGCACGAAGCAAACCGGCTCCGGCGTTTGACAGGCGATGCCCGAGAGCCTCCCCTTCCTCCCGGGCCAGGCCCAGGAAAGACACTCCGCGCCCGCGCCCGCGCCCGAATTCCGCTCCCCCCCCCCGATACTGACCCTCCACAGGGCCTGTCCACTGCGCAGGCGCGTGGATGCGGAGCCCTCCCAAGGCTTTATTCTTTTTTTTTTTAAAAAAAAAGAGCCCGTCCGCGTCTGGAGAAGAATCTTGCGAGGTCGGCAGAAAACCAGAGACTACGAACGCATGGAACCGGCGCGCGGGCGCGCTTAAAAAGCACGCGGAGGCGGGTGAGGGAAGGGAGGAGCCAGAGGCGGGCAAAAGAGTGCGGGCGGGCGCGATGGAAACGCATTTTATATATTATTTTTTTGAGGGGTTGGGTGTACGCCTGCGCGAACTTAGACGCAGCGCCGCTTGTTCCGCCTTCTTCCCGAAGTTGTTTTTCTATAGGCTGGGATTTCATAAGGGGGCGGGATAAGGGGGCGTATCTCCGAGAGGCCGACATTCTGCACACCAGAATGAATGAGCGAAGTTGACTGGGAGAGGATCGCGCAATGGATGGATGGATGGATAGATAGATTGGGTAGATAGATTAGATAGATAGATAGATAGATAGATAGATAGATAGATAGATAGATAGATAGATAGATAGATAGATAGATAGATAGATAGATAGATAGATAGATAGATAGATAGATAGATAGATAGATAGATAGATAGATAGATAGATAGATAGATAGATAGATAGATAGATAGATAGATAGATAGATAGATAGATAGATAGATAGATAGATAGATGATAGATAGATAGATAGATGATAGATAGAGTTTTGTAAACTCTCCCGGCAGTGATTTTCTGGCGTCCAGAACTTTTTTTTACAGCCCTGATAGAATAACATCGATTTATTTGCTTGCATGTATTCATTTGATGTCCAGTATAAAGGTAAAGGTTCCCCTCGCACATATGTGCTAGACGTTCCTGACTCTAGGGGGCGGTGCTCATCTCCATTTCAAAGCCGAAGAGCGCTCTCTGAAGATGTCTCCGTGGCTGGCATGACTAAACGCATACTGTTACTTTCCCAAAGGTGGGAAGTATTTTTCTACTTGCGTTTTTTATGTGCTTTTAAACGGCTGGTTGGCAGAAGCTGGGACAAGTAATGGGAGCTCAGTCCATTACATGGCGTTAGGGATTCAAACCGCCGAACTGCCAACCTCTCTAATCGACAAGCTCAGCGTCTTAGCCCCTGAACCACCAGTCCCATACCAAGGCCTTTTTGCACTGGTGAGCACTCATGGTTGCCAAGGCAATTTAAACCTCTCTCTCCCTCCCTCCCTCCCTCCCTCTCCCCCTGCCCCTCCCTCCCTCTCCCTCACTCCCTCACCCCCTCTTCCCCTCCCTCCCCCCTCTCCCTCCCTCCCCCTCCCTCCCTCCCTCTCTCTCTCTCTGTACACACACACACACCAGTACATATACATAAACAAAAGAAATTAAAGATAGTAATACAGTCTATCAAAGCAAAAGTTGGAATTTTATACAGTAGCTTTAGGCAATAATGACTAAGCTCAAATTATCCTACTTCAGCACCTTATGCAAAGAGGTGGCTCCCTGGAAAAGCTGGAGGGGAAGATAAGAAGAGAACGCAAGCGGAAAAGTGAATGAACTCAGTTACAGTGGTGATGGCTGCAGCCTTGGGCGAACTGAAGGGCCATGTTAGGATCAGACCGCCATGGAGAAAACCCATCTAAAACCAATGTTTCTCAATCTTGGCAACTTTAAAATGTGTGGGCTTCAACTCCCAGAATCGCCCACCGTACACAGTTGGCTGGGGAATTCTGGGAGTTGAAGTCCACCGGTTTGAAAGGTTGAGAAACACTGGTCTAAGTTGTTCCTAGGAATCAAAAACGACTTTATGGCACATAATCAACTGAAAGTTCTGTAGCATTCATAGATTTTCTAAGTGAGGGGAAAGAAAAAAATAATTGATCAGATTTGATTGCTTGAAGAATTATGGATTGAAAGTTGTGACATTATTAAAGAAAAAGAAAAATACCAACACATGGTAGAAAGAAAAAGAAGGCAAAAGCTCTGTTGAGATCAGTATTTTAAAAAACCTAAAATCGTGGTAAGTACGGTCAACCTTACCTTATGTTTGAGCAAATTTAAAACGGACAGGTTTCATGTTTCTAGGCTCAAAAATTCACAGGGATGGTAACTGTAGCCATAGTGGTGTCTGTTACTATGACACATCTAGACAAAATATTGAAGACATCACAATGATAACAAAGAAGTGTATTGTTAACATTATGGCTTTGCTAGTTGTAACAAATAACTGAATACTGGACAAGAAAAGGGCTGAACACAGAAAAATAGATATCTTTGAATTGTCCCAAAAGTGGTTTTTCAAAAGGCAACTGGAAGTCCTGAAGCTTCTTCGGTTCTGATTGAATGTTGGGTAATGGAAGGATTTATATTCCTTGCAGTCATCATCCTTGCCTTTTGAAAAAGCACCTTTGGGACAACCATGACCTGGATGATTGAATATCTCCTTTGAACTGTGGTGCCAGAGACAATGTTTGAGAGTATCCTTGATTCAAGAAAAGAGAACTCATTCAAAAAGAGATTGAGGTGAAATCAGGCTGGTTTGGGATGCAGGAATGATAAAGCTGAACCTGAAATATTTGGCCATATAATAGGAAGGCAAAAGTTTATTGGAGTAGATCCTAATGTGTGGGAAAATCAAATGCAAACCAAAAAGAAACTCAAAGAGGACAAGATGATTAGATGCTATCAGTCATGATACCAGTGGGAGTTTATAAGGTCTTAGAGAAGCACTTTGGGATATAAAATTCTGCTCTGTTGTCAGTTGGCTCATGATGAATCAGAAGCAACTGAACAAGGCTATTTTAGAGCTACTTTTCAGATGAAAGTCTAAAGCTAGTTTTCAAGTCACATTGGAGGCAAGGGTAGTGGCTTGGTTTATATACTAAACCAAGCTTGTCAATCAGAAAGGTCGGCAGCTTGGCGGTTCGAATCCCTAGCGCTGCATAATGGAGTGAGCTCCCATTACTTGTCCCAGCTTCTGCCAACCTACTAGCAGTTCGAAACCACATAAAAAATGAAATTAGAAAAATAGGAGCCATCTTTGGTGGGAAGTAACAGTGTACCGTGCACCTTCAGCGTTTAGTCATCCGGTTCCACCACAAATGCGCGGACAACAAAAGCGCACCTGACTAAACCGCGGTGTCTAAAGCGCAGTGACAAAACCGCGCGACGAATGAGCGACTAATTAGCCCTGAAGCGCGCCGACAAAAGCGCGCCGACAGAAGCGTGCTGTAACGTAACCCTCAACCTAAGCCTCAACCTAACCCTAAACCTAACTGTAAATCTTACCTTAAATGAAATCGTGCTTCTGTCGGCGCGCTGTTGTCGGCGCGCTTTTGAAATTGCGGTTTTAGCGCCGCGGTGTTGTCGGCGCGCTTATGACGTTCGCGCTTTTGACGGGTCACGAGTCATCCTGGCCACATGACCAGGGAGATGTCTTCGGAGAGCGCTGGCTCTTCGGTTTTGAAACTGAGATGAGCACCGCCCCCTAGAGTCAGGAACGACTAGCACATATGTGCAAAGGGAACCTTTACCTTTAATCTTGATTTTTTAAGAAACCACAATTGACTGGATTCATGCAACACACTAAGCACAAACCTTGATTTTATAGACCTCTGTGCCCACATTTGCATAACATGTTGAATTGAGTTAAAACCAAAATCCACGTTATAATTTAGCATGACGTATGAATCAGGTTTATGGCATTCTCCTGCAGCATAAAGGCTTTTATTACTGGTGGTTTTATGGGCACATCTGTCTAGTGTACTTTTCTTGGCACAATACAGAAGTCATCTGCCATTGCAGAGCCGAGATGGCGCAGTGGTTAAATGCAGCACTGCAGGCTACTTCAGCTGACTGCAGTTCTGCAGTTCGGCTGTTCAAATCTCACCGGCTCAGGGTTGACTCAGCCTTCCATCCTTCCGAGGTGGGTAAAATGAGGACCCAGATTGTTGTTGGGGGCAATATTCTGACTCTGTAAACCGCTTAGAGAGGGCTGAAAGCCCTATGAAGCGGTATATAAGTCTTAACTGCTATTGCTATTGCTATTGCTATTGCTTTTCTGTGCAAATAATGGATATGCAACACAAATGTGCAAATAGAGGATGTCACCACTAGATGTCAGAATGAATCCATGAAACATGGTTACATCTGGACTCAAAAGAGTTCAACCACCAAGTAAGTGTCATCCCTAGACAGCTGTCATTTGACTCAATGTGAGAAGGTTGAAATACTTGCCCTATAAGGGTGCAGGTTTCACTTTGAAATTGAGGATCTTTGGGGGAAAACTGATTGTGAAACCTGTTTGTTCTTAAACATTGGCACATCACTCAAGGGACACCAAACATTTTCTCTTTCCTTTAGTTATTTGCTATTTCCAGAGACAATGGTGGTGGCCCATGACAAGGTAAAGGGAGAACTGAATATTATTTTCAGTACTACCAGTACGTGAAAGCATCCATGTTGTTGTTTTTTCATAACAGACATGTTTAACCATCGACCTTCCAGGATTTCTGAAAAAGTCTTTCCAAGTTAATCTACATCAGGGGTATCAAACTCGATTTCATTGAGGGCCACATCAGGGTTGTGTTTGACCTTGGAGAGCCGGGGTGGGCATAGCCAGGGTGGATGTGATCAGTTCGATGTCACCTGTGTTGGGGTGCTTGAGGTGGCCCGACTGCTCTGCCAGTGAAAACAGGCTTTCCAGTTCCATTTTCAGCTGCGACAGCCTCCTGCAACCCTCTGCCAGTGAAAAGGGAGCTCGGGAGGGCAGCCCTCCCGAGCTACGTTTTTGCTGGCAGATGCACCACAGGCCGGTCCTTTGCTGTTTCCAGGGCAGCCTCGTGGGCGAGATCTAAGCAACCTGCAGGCCGGATCCAGCCTCCGGGCCTTGAGTTTGACACCCCTGATCTACAGCCTAGGATTTCCTTGTAATCTTCCCCCTTGAACTTAACTTTTTGTTTTAAAGGAGGGGCTTCATTCCAGAGGACAAAGTAGTCATAAAACCTGGTTGGGGGAAAGAGAGTTTAAAAGGCTCCTCCCTAGGAATTCTCTGTTAGCATTTTGGCCGAGTGACTATTATGAGATAAACCCCGGGAGCAAAACACATCACACAGTACACAAAGCCTTTAGACAATTAATAGTGGCTTATATATACATATATACAGCCAAACACATGGTAGATAAATTTCTTACCACTCAGCTACAGACACAAGGAGAGAAATGAGATACACGATGAGAGAGAAAGAGAAACGCCCTCTAATGGCCACCTATATCTATAGACACCTCATTATATCAGCTTACAGTCTTTGCATCAGCTTCCGATTTACAGCTTACAACCTTACATCAACTGTCAGCTATTAAATTCTCAGTAGCTGACATTCTCAAGAGTTATACAATATTTAATATTGTAAACCTTGTGGTAAGATGAGCTGTCAATTAATTTAATAAATAATAATAATATCTAGAGAAAAGCAAATAAGTTGCTTTATTTTGGCAAGATTTCGGTCTATGAGGAACAAGAACGGAAACTGTTCGCAAGTCATTCCACCTGCTTGGTTTCCTGAGGCCTGACAGTTCCAGCTGACCTGGATTTTAATTGTCTGCCAGAACTACCTTAGCAGAATCTTATACCATTCTAGAATGATTTCAGAGATCCAAGCCCTTTCCACGTTTACAAGTCTTCTAACCAATGGTTTTCTCTGTTAGGTTGCCTGTCAGTGAGCGTTCACATTGATGCCTGTTCATGAGGGAGGAAGCTGCTATCAGAAAGATGCTTCAACAATCAATCAACTGCCATTTGGAGGCATTTTTGGCAGTCAAAAAAGTCAAGAAGTTGTGAATGCCCCAACACTGGAAGTCTTTAAGAAGATGCTGGATAGCCATTTGTCTGAAATGGTGTAGGGTTTCCTGCCTAGGCAGGGGGTTGGACTAGAAGACCTCCAAGGTCCCTTCCAACTCTGCTATTGTATTGTATTATTGTAAGATCGTGGTCATAGCCATGCAACCAAAACTATACTCCTTTTGCAATCTTGGGATCCTCTTGGCTTTTTAAAAACCCGTTTATTAACAATGCTGATTTTAAAAGTTCTGAATAAACTCCTGCCTCCACCACTGTAGTTATTTTTTATTATTATTATTAAAAAAAATATTTTAATACAAACAATCCATTTCCATTAAACAGTGTGTCATCTGGGTACAAATGACTTGTGCAGTAACAATTAAAATTACAGGCGTATTCATTACTTGTCTACTCTTAATATTGATATATATAACATATCTAATCCTGTAACAATCCTCATCTTAACTTATTTAATTCTATTGATATATTTTCTATACTTCACTAATCTACTTTTATTTCTAACTTTCATATTTGTTCTCTAGCCATCGGTAGAATAGTTCCCATAAACTATAATACTCCGTTTGCTCCTTCTCTTTAATTTCAAGTGTTAACCTATTCATTTCTGCACATTCTAACATTTTCCTAATCATGTTCTCATCCATAGGAATCACTTTACTTTTCCGGTTTGGTGCAAATACAATTCTAGCTGCAGTTAATACATGAATAATCAAATGTACATTTTCTTTACTATAAGTTCCTCCACTCCAGTTCTGCTGGCATCTAATTATCTTCCACGATGAGGACATTTCAGAAACCGAGCTACGGTTTTGTAAAAACTCTGCAGCTTTTAAACGCTACAGTAATACTGTAAGCCTCTAGTGTTGTCGCTTTTAAAGATAATCCCGACAAATGATAGTGAATATTACTTATGAAACAGATGAGCTCTCAATGAAGTCCAGAAATGAGACACCAGAGAGGGTTTTTTTCCCCACTTGTACTAAGATATTACTATAAAGTGAATTATGGCCCAATGGATCCAAACATGCAGCAAAGCCTTGATACTGAGAATGCAAATGGATAGGTCTGTGTCTCTTGATCAAATTAACCAGCAAGTCAACTGAAACTGAGATTGAATTAGCTGGAAGGCAATTTGTCCCCTGTGCATAGTATAAAACTGGCTAATCCAATCCTTTTAAGATCAGGCAACTATCCCCGTGAGATGCTTTTGTTCTTCTAGCAAGAAAATGCGAATTACAGAAAAATTTCTCTCCTTTTCCTTCCTGTATATTTATTTCTTTGCAATTCTGGATGAAGGAGGGGGGACTTCAAATTATCAGAATTCAGCAAACTCATATTCAGGGAACAGACATTGTGGCTGAGTGTTTAGTGCAGAAGTCCACCAAATAATGTTCTAATAATGTGGCATCAAATAAAATCTAAAAATAGTGCCAAAATGTCAGTTTTGATACAACCAAAGGGGGGGAGTGAGGAAGGAAAGTTAAAAAGTTAATTAATGGATTAAATGCTTACATTCAAGATCATTCTGTAGGGTTGATGATTTGCTGCCTGAGCCAGGGGGTTGGACTAGAAAACCTCTAAGGTCCCTTTCAACTCTGTTATTCTGTTATTTGCTGGATGTAAGAAAAAAGCCGATGGTTTTCTTTTCCAGTTGCTTAAGGAGAGATGCCTCTTTGTTTACAACTGTGAAAGCCTTCTGCCTTGGAAAGTGGTTGCAAGTCTGCCCTTTCACTGTAAACAATAAACAGATTTGAAAAGGACTTTGGAATCATCAAGAGTCATTGTGTTTGAACAGCTTGTTACAAAAAGCAAGAAAAAAAAATGAACATATTTTTTTAATAATAGAGGCTGGGATTTCAGCAAGAGCAGGAATTAAGAGGTGGTTGTGGTTTTTAAATTAATATCAATGCTGTATAAGTGTTACTGCATGGATATGCTATTATTCTCTAGAGCAATCTTTCCTAACATACATAGATACCTCCCAAATGTAAAGCCTTCCAGCTGCTGAAAATTTATGTACACAATTTCTATTTACTACAACCAACTAGGCATGCAGAGAATTGTAGGAATTTGTTCATTGATTTACTGATTTGCATCAGTTTACCTGCCACTGTGTTCCTTCACTTACCACAGAGCAGCACAAATAAATTTAAAAGTTTAGCAATGAAGTTCAATATATTGCCACCAGCCTGATGCCCGACCAGTTGGTGGCATTATAGTTGTCTCTCATCCCAAATGTTTTCACAGTTTTTTGAAACGGTAAAGGTAAAGATTCCCCTCGCACATATATGCTAGTCATTCCCGACTCTAGGGGGCGGTGCTCATCTCTGTTTCAAAGCTGAAGAGCCAGTGCTGTCCGAAGACGTCTATGGTCATGTGGCCGACATGACTAAACGCCTTCCTATTACCTTCCCACCAAAGTGGTCCCTATTTTTCTACTTGCAATTTTCACGTGCTTTCGAACTGCTGGACTGGCAGAAGCTGGGACAAGTAAGAGGAGCTCACTCCGTTACTCAGCACTAGGGATCCGAACCACTGAACTGCTGACCTTCTGATCAACAAGCTCAACATCTTAACCACCGAGCCACCAATATCCAGGGTTAAACTATTCCAAAGGGAAGGAGCCATTAGTGAGAAGATCTGACTTCAGATTCAGTGCAGATGAGTTTCCTTTGAGAGTGGGATCCTCATCAAGCCATTTTCTCCTTGAACTCACCAGATGAATTCAACCCAGAGAAAGTGGTCTTAGAAATATCCATCTGGAAGCTAAATGACGAACAATACTACTGTCATAAGTAGTTGTGTTATATGGGCAATCCTCAGAGTGCTTATAATTAACTGGCTGGCCATCTGCTCAAATAGCTGAAACCCCCAAATGACCTTCAAGGCCAGGTTGAAATAGAGCAAATTAATGTCTAAGCACCTGGGAGAAGTTCAAGATAGAGCCAAACTCACTAGTGAAACGTAACGGTCCGCCAGATTTGTAATTCTGTGGAGAAGAGCCTCATGCTGGGAGAGATGGAGGGCAAAAGAAGAAGGGCACGACAGAGAATGAAGTTGCTGGATGGAGTCACCGAAGCAGTCAGCGTGAGCTTAAATGGACTCCAGAGGATGGCAGAGGACAGGAAGGCCTGGAGGATCGTTGTCCATGGGGTCGCAATGGGTCGGACACGACTTCGCAACTAACAACAATAACAACAGAAAGTCCTCAACTCGTAACAGTTTAAAGTTACAACTGCATTGAAAAAAGGGACTTGCGACCTGTTTTCACACTCACAACCATTGCAGCATTCCCGTGGTCACGAGGTCAACATTCAGACATTTGGCAACTGACTCATATTTGTGACGATTGCAGTGTCCTGGGGTCAAGGGATCCCCTTTTTGCAACCTTCTGACAAACAATGGTGACACCGGGATTCACTTAACAACCGTGTTACTAATTTAACAACTGCAGCGATTCGCTTAACATGTGTGGCAAGAAAAGTTGTAAAATGGTGCAAAACTAACTAAATTAATGTCTCACACAGAAATGTTGGGCTCAATTGTGATCATGAGTCAAGGACTACCTGTATTTGGGGTGGGTGGCCATATAATTTGGAATGAGATGAGGAGAGGGGAAGGAAGGAAGGTGGGTGGAAGGAAGGAAGGAAGGAAGGAAGGAAGGAAGGAAGGAAGGAAGGAAGGAAGGAAGGAAGGAAGGAAGGAAGGAGCCAAGAGCAATTCTGGTTAATAACTGGTTAGGACTGAAATATTCAACTATATCTGATGCCTGTAACTTCTGCATTTTTCATGTCATCTGTAAACCAATAGTTCTTCAGCCCTCAAATAGGAAGAAGGGAATCGCAACTGTAAAGAGAGAGGATGGATGATAAAGTTATTTGTAAGCGCTGTAAAGAAAACCAGAAGCTGCTTCTTTATACCTTTTTCTTTTCTCCTTGTTTCTTTCTTTTTCTTTTATTTATCTATTCATTATTTTTCTTTGCTCTTTCTTTTTCTTAAATTTAATTTCACTTTTATTGCTGTATAAAATTCATCAACAAAAATGACACACCCACACATGCGCACACACCCACACACTGTGTGTGTGTGTGTGTGTGTGTGTATACACACACACATACATACATACACATACACATACACATACATATACATACACAGTATATATATGATGTCAGGGACATGGTGGCTCAGTAGCTAAGATGCTGAAGATCAGAAAGGTTGATAGTTCAGCGGTTCGAATCCCTAGAGCAGCATAACGGGGTGAGCTCCCGTTACTTGTCCCAGCTTCTGCCAACCTAGCAGTTCGAAAGCAGGTAAAAATGCAAGTAGAAAAATAGGGACCATTTTGGTGGGAAGGTAACCGCGTTCCGTGCGCGTTTGGCATTTAGTCATGTTGGCCACATGACCACAGAGACGTCTTCAGACAGCGCTGGCTCTTTGGCTTTGAAACGGAGATGAACACTGCCCCCTAGTGTCGGGAACGACTAGCACATATATGTGAGGGGAACCTTTACCTTTAGCTTATATGATGTCAGCCCTCAAAACAGGAGAAGGGAGGTAATGGGGAAAGAAATCATGACACATTCAAAACCTCAAGACAAAGATATATCATGCTAATGCAGGCTATAATTGCCCTTAAAAAAATCCTGAGCTTGTGTGATTGTGCAACAATCCACTAGGGAAAAAACTCAAAACTGAACAAAAAGACACTAATTCCTAATGTGGAAGCAACATGAGGCCCGACACACTCATTGTTTTTGTATCTTTAACTCTACATTTCAGAAAGTACTTAAGTCACCATGTTCCAGGAACAGTAGTTTACAAGCAACCTCCCCCCCCCCCCCCGTCCGCCTGAAGAAATTATTATTATTCTAATTATCCCAGTCATTATCGGTAGCCCTCCCTTCCGCAGTGCAGCTGCTTTGGCTGACTCGGCCGTCTTTTTTTCTTTCTTTCTTTCTTTCATTTATTTTTGCAAAAATAAAAGCGCACGTTCTCTTGGAAATGACAATGCAGGAAAATGAGTACTGTCGATAGATCCGCTAGAATTAACATTTCTAAAGGAGAGGCAAGACAAAAGGAAAGGCTGGTGATGAGGAAGGAAATGAAATGGAAAAAACGTCCTTCCCATTATCCAAGCGACAATATGGGATGGGAGCTGCTGCCGGGGGCCTCTTACTTAAGGAGAAAAGAATAAGTAGGCTCCAGGCTGTCATCCACCATTTCTCTAGGAATAATTTTTATCCATGTCAGATTAGAAATGCAGATTGGCACAGAGCTTCCTTCTGTTGGAGCCGGGTTTTTTTTAACAAGACTGTTCTCTCTCCCAAATAAAGCCACAAAGGATAGTCAATCTGGCAATAAATGACAGAAGCCTAGATTTGGTAGAGACTCTTGAGGTCATTAAGACTCACCCTCGACTTAGCCCAGAGATCCAAATTAACGTATCCACGAGAGATGGCTGTTTTAGCCTCCCAGAAGCTGCCACAGAAGGAAGATATTTCCAGCCACTCTGGATAAGTCCAAAACTCTAGAAGGAACTTAAATAGGAGGAACAAGAAGTAGACTTCATTGCATATAAAATCCTTAAACTCACTTTGTGGTAGACAGCAAGCATATCTATCTATCTATCTATCTATCTATCTATCTATCTATCTATCTATCTATCTATCTATCTATCTATCTATCTATCATCTCTCGTTCGCTCCTATCTCTACCTACCTTACCTGCCTACCTGCCTACCTATATATCCTTTCATCTACCTACCTACTACATTCCTATCTATATATTTGTCTATTATCTATCTATCTATCTATCTATCTATCTATCTATCTATCTATCATCTCTCGTTCGCTCCTATCTCTACCTACCTTACCTGCCTACCTGCCTACCTATATATCCTTTCATCTACCTACCTACTACATTCCTATCTATATATTTGTCTATTATCTATCTATCTATCTATCTATCTATCTATCTATCATCTCTCTCTCTCCTATCTACCTACCTTACCTGCCTACCTGCCTACCTATATATCCTTTCATCTACCTATCTTCTACATTCCTATCTATCTGTCTATTATCTATCTATCTATCTATCTATCTATCTATCTATCTATCTATCTATCTATCAGGAATGTGGTGGCTCAGTGGCTAAGACGCTGAGCTTGTTCATCAGAAAGGTCGGCAGTTCAGCAGTTTAAATCCCTAGCATCTCATAGCGGAGTGAGCTCCCATTACTTGTCCCAGCTTCTGCCAGCCTACCAGTTCAGAAGCATGTAAAAATGGAAGTAGAAAAATAGGGACCACCTTTGGTGGGAAGGTAACGGTGTTTCATGCGCCTTCGGCCACATGACCACAAAGACATCTTCGGACAGTGTTGGCTCTTCAGCTTTGAAATGGAGATGAGCATCGTCCCCTAGAGTCAGGAACAACTAGCATATATGTGCAAGGGGAATCTTTACCTATCTATCTATCTATCTATCTATCTATCTATCTATCTATCTATCTATCTATCATCTATCTATCTATCTATCTATCTATCTATCTATCTATCTATCTATCATCAAGCTATTGTCAGGGCTCTAAGTAACAAACCTGCAATCAAAACTCTGAGGCCTAGAATTCCCTCGAAGCACAATTTTATTAGGAATGTCATATTGGCAAAGCTGGTGAAAACCCAACTTTGAAGGACCCGGGGTTTTCCTCACCCAAATCAAAGCCCAAAGTTCACACATCCATAACATGGTCCAATCAGGTTGCAGTCCCAGCTCCGGCTGGCTTTTGTCCATGCCCCTCCAAAACCTGATAGAGTGTTCTTGGCTCCCACGGGAAATAATGCTATTTTGGCTTACACATCCCCTCCAGCTATCTCTACCTGCCCCCTCGCGTACCCACAGCTCCACCCCAGCCTTGCTGTGGCAGCCCTAAAGATATTCCCAAAAGGGCTTCAGGGCTGAAATCTATCATTTTCTATCTATCATGTGTCTATCACCTATCTATGCCCGTTCAACTTCAGAACAACTCTGGGCAGCTTGCCAAAAAAATGGAGGTCAGTGGGCATGGCACAGAACTCATGAATGAACTCAGCAACCCATACATTGGGATTTTCTAGGTGAATTAAATTAATTAATTATATTAAGGTTACGTGGCCCAATGGCTTTGTTTTTCCCCCTCTTACAACCATCTTGCAATCATCATAAACGAGGCAAGACCCTGCAGATTTTGTGATGAGCCTTTATGGTTTGAGGCAATGTTTGAATGACCTGTTTCCAATCCCTTTGGGATTTAGCAGGCATTTCCCCGCTCGGGGATGTGACTTCCAGACTGACGTCCAGATAACTTTTAATCCTAAATGACACATCATTTAGGTGATTTTTGCTTGACAAAGTTTTCCAGAGAATTTCCTTATACGATACATCCACTTGGAAACAAACATGCAGTGCAGAGAAGCCCACACCCTTCCTTGGAAATTGGCTACAGGGCCAAAAATGTTCTTGCTCTTGAGACCTTTTTTCAAACAAATTTTTTGGCATCATTGTTCCTGCATCTTAAATGGAATTCCAAGACTTTTATAAGTACTGTTTTTGGCAGGAATCTTCTGGTTTTTCTCTTCTCTTCTCTCCTCTTTTCTCTTCTCTCCTCTCTCCTCCCTTCTCCTCCCCTCTCTTGTTTACCACCACCACCACCATCACCACCACCACCACCACCACCACCACCACCACCATTATTATGTGGTTAATCTTTGGTGAGATTCTCAGGCTTTGGGGCTGGTTGTAGTTCAACAGCTCAAGTCCTAACCAAGGACCTAGGAACTGTTAAGGTAACGTCGGAGGATATAAGCTGTTCCAAGTAGGGTGGTTTTTTATAGAATCAGAATGTTCAAGTCCGATAAATTTAAAATTTCCAAATAGCGAGGTAGCCCTTTAGGTATTGCTCCAAGGGCTCCAATTATAATCAGGACAACAGACGATTTCTTTTTCCACAGTCGCTCAACTTCAATTTGCAAGTCCCGGTACTTTGTGATTTTTTTTCTTGCTGTTTATCTTCAGTTTGTGCATCTCCAGGTATTGCAATGTCAATGAACCATACTTTTTTCTTTTCAACTATTGTAATGTCAGGTGTGTTGTGGGCCAAGTGCCTGTCAGTCTGGATTCTGAAGTCCCACCAGATCTTGACTTTCTCATTCTCTAAAACCTTCTGAACCTGATGTTCCCAGTGGGTTTTTGCTGTACTCAAATCCAAACTTTTGGCACAATATTATTATTATTATCATCATCATCATCATCATCACGATCACGATCACTATTATGATTATGATTATGGTTATTATGATTATGATTGTGATTATTATGATTGTTGTGAATATTGTGAATAAATATTGTGAATAAATATTGTGAATATTGTGAATATTGTGAATATTGTGAATATTGTGAATATTGTGAATATTGTGAATATTGTGAATATTGTGAATATTATGATTATTGATTATTATGATTATTGATTATTATGATTATTATGATTATTATATAACAAAGCAGCAAGCACACACAATACTCCTTTCTCCTTCTATTTTTCCCATAGCTACAACTCAGGGAAATGGGTTGGGCTGGGGGAGTGGCCCAAAGTCACCCACCCAGCTTTCATACCTAAAGTAGGACTAGAACTCACCGTCTCCCAGTTTCCTTAATTGCTAGGCAAAAGTGTCTCTTTCCATGGGAGAATAAGTGAGCGTCCCTTTGCTAGTCCTAGATTGTGTATCTGTGAGAAACCAAGGGTTTTTTTGGGGGGTGTGGGGTGTGGGGGGGAATTATGTTAGTATAGTTACATAAGTAGCAGTGAAATCCTCTGAAGTCTGCTACTGGTTTCGTGAGTTTGCATGTGTATGCACTCCCATAGGGGTGAAAGGCAAAAGATTTAGGACCAATGCTGCTCTCTCAGCCCAATACTCCCCCCCCTCTCCCAGGGTTGTTGTTGTGGAGAAAGTAGGCAGCAAGCCTATTGGGTATATTCACCACCTTGAGTTATATATGAAATAGGCAGGTTAAAATTATAATTTCCCACGGCTGTTATTATTATTCACACAGCACTTTGCCATAAGATATGAGGGATTCCTAACAGATCACATATTCACACTTCCAAGAACTTTTTAAGGATTTCCCCCTCCCTTGGAGGAGAAATAAGGTCCCAGTCCTCATTGCCTTCTAAACTTTTCTGCAGGGAGATTGCAAACATGTTCGGATGAGCACTCATTGACATAATGAGCATGCAGGTTGTTCTTTAAAATTCTCTTTTTGACTGCAGGGAAGTCAAAATGATTTAAGATGGCAATTGCACATACAATCCAAGCCCTGTTCCTTTTTTGGCAGGGACCTTCCTTTCTGAGCCCTTGAGGACTGGAGTAATAGCTAGAAATAAACTAAGATTCAATTATGAACCTAAGTGTCTTCTGCACTGAGAGTTGGGGTAGAGGGCTTCTTGTCCTGCAGGAACAAATTCACCAAGTGTAATGTGATACGGTCACCAGTAGATTACTGAACTGGGCTTTAGGGCTGAGTAGTGCGCATTTCTCCTATCCTTGAGGATAGGTATACAGATATCAATGACAGTTAGCAATAGCAGTTAGACTTATATACCGCTTCATAGGGCTTTCAGCCCTCTCTAAGCGGTTTACAGAGTCAGCATATCGCCCCCAACAACAATCCGGGTCCTCATTTTACCCACCTCGGAAGGATGGAAGGCTGAGTCAACCTTGAGCCGGTGAGATTTGAACAGCCAAACTGCAGAACTAGCAGTCAACTGAAGTAGCCTGCAGTGCTGCATTTAACCACTGCGCCACCTCGCAGGGACTTTCCAGTATTGTAAAAGTACAGTGGTGAAATCTATTTTTTTTTTTTGCCACCGGTTCTGTGGGTGTGGCTTGGTGGGGGCGTGTCATGTGACTGGGTGGGTGTGGCCAAGTTTTTTTCACTTTTTAAAGCATTTTTTTCCCTGCCAGTTCGGGCGAATGTGCAAAATCTGATTCATCTGAAATGTTGCTTTATTTAAACATCCATCCACCCGCTCATTCTACACATTTATATGGCCGCCCAACTCACACGTGGTGACTTACAGCACCAAAAACATGTAAACACAGCCATTCAGCCCTTAACCTCTGCTTCAGCACTGGTTTTGAGCACAGCTCAAGCCTAATTTGAAGGTTTTGTGTTGCCCCTCACATATCCCATTTGTGTTCTTATAAATGGTCCTAATAAAGATATCATCCAGCTAATTATATATATTTTTAAATTCTGCCTCCAACACCCTTAAGAATTACTTTTTCTGTTCCAAAGCTTGTGATCCGGGCACCTGAGGGTAGAACCAGAAGCAATGGGTAGAAACTATTCAAGGAGAGAAGCAACTTAGAACTGAGGAGGAATTTCCTGGCAGTTAGAACAATTAACCAGTGGAACAGAAGTTGCCTCCAAAAGTTGTGAATGCCCCAACACTGGAAGTCTTTGAGAAGATGTTGGATAGCCATTTGTCTGAAACGGTAAAGGGTTTCCTGCCTAAGCAGGGGGTTGGACTAGAAGACCTCCAAGGTCCCTTCCAACTCTGCTATTGTATTGTATTGTATTGTATTGTATTGTATTGTATTGTATTGTATTGTATTGTATTGTATTGTATTGTATTGTATTGTATTGTATTGTAAGAAAGCAATGGATGGAAACTAATCATGGAGAGAAGCAACTTAGAACTGAGGAGAAATTTCCTGACAGTTAGAACAATTAACCAGTGGAACAGAAGTTGCCTCCAAAAGTTGTGAATGCCCCAACACTGGAAGTCTTTGAGAAGATGTTGGTAGCCATTTGTCTGAAACGGTATAGGCTTTCCTGCTTAGGCAGGGGGTTGTGCTAGAAGACCTCTAAGGTCCCTTCCAACTCTGCTATTGTATTGTATCCAAGGCATTCTAAATTTGTCGCTATCAACAAATTATTAGAGGCCATGGGGGTGGAATATAGTAGATAAGGTTCTGGCTAGAGACTGGGAGACTGTAAGTTCTAGTCCCACTTCAGGCATGGAAGCTGGCTGGGTAACTTTGGACCAATCCCCAGGAGACTGTGAGTTCTAGTTGCCTTAGGCATAAAAGCCGGCTGGTTGACTTTGGGCCAATCACCAGGAGACTGTGAGTTCTAGTCCTGCTTTAGGCATAAAAGCCAGCTGGGTGACTTTGGGCCAATCACCAGGAGACTGTGAGTTCTATTCCCGCCTTCAGCATGAAAGCTGGCCGGGTGACTTTGGGTCAGTCTCTTTCCCTCAGCTTAACAAACCTCACAGGGTTGTTGTTGTGGGGGAAAAGAGAAAGAAGAAGGAGTATGAGGTATGTTCACCACCTTGAGTTATTTATAAAAAATATTAAAGGCAGGGTTTTAAAAAAAACCTGTCCCAGAGGTGTTTTTTTCAGGAGGCAACTGGACTTTCTTGGGGTTTTTTTCTTTGAAGATGTTTCGCTTCTCATCCAAGAAGAGAAACATCTTCAAAGAAAAAACAGTCGCCTCCTGAAAAAATACTTTGGAGAGGAGAGGTGGGATAAATGGTAAATAATTTTTAGTCAACTACAATAATAACAAAGAAATGTTAATGGATAATATTTAATGATACATACAGGTGTGTTATGGGGGAGCGATGCTTAGATATCTTACTTAACTGAATCTGTTTCAGAATATGTCATAAAGGTGTTATGTTATTGGAGATCTATTGAAACTGCAAATGAATGCCAGTAGGTGGTTGTGTCTTTAAATCTAAATGATTCTAGATAAAAAATATGTTTAAATAATGGTAATTAAATGAGAATTGTGGTACAGGGATAGTAAAAGACATAATTTTTCTTTCTTGACTTAAAATGTACAACTCGATTTGAATGAAGCATATGTAAGGATTGTGGAAGAAATGCATGAAATATATTTGTAACCAATCGATACGCTTTCTACAAGATGTAATGAAAGATGATTCTTTTTGTGTGTGTGTTTTTGTTTAATTAAAACAAAAAAAAATTCAAACTTTTGGGATAACCATGAACTGGTTGACTGAGAATCCATACAGCTGTTTGGGGGGAAAAAGAACTCCAATAAATATTAAGCAAATAAATATTTTGAACGTGGAGCGTGATGCCAGAAGCCATGAAAGGTATGGGATGATAGGTAAATATAAAGGTTTCCCTCGCATAGATGTGCTAGTCGTTCCCGACTCTAGGAGGCAGTGCTCATCTCCATTTCAAAGCCGAAGAGCCAGCACTGTCTGAAGATGTCTCTGTGGTTGTGTGGTCATGACTAAAATGCTGAAGGCGCACGGAACGCTGTTCCCTTCCCACCAAAGTTGGTTCCTATTTTTCTACTTGCCTTTTTACATGCTTTCGAACTGCTAGGTTGGCAGAAGCTGGGACAAGCAACGGGAGCTCACTCCGTTACACGGCGCTCAGGATTCGAACTGCCGACCTTTCTGATCGACAAGCTCAGCATCTTCGCCCTAAGTCGAACAAAGGCAGAGGCTGGCTCGATTTGCCAAGCCTTCCATTGACCCAATTAGCCTCTGAAACAACAAACAGAATGAAGTATCTCCGGCTTCTTCAACAAACCCATCTGCATTTGACACCAGAGCCCCGGGATACGTTTCTAGGCAGATGGCTTTCTCGTTGCTCTTTTTGTTCCCCTTATTCACAGGATGGCAGCCTGCCATCTTCTGACCTCATTAGCTTGCCTTTAGCTTGCCCTTCTCCCCATGCTCCAATGCTGGGCGTGTACTAATTACAACGCAAAAAAAAACTGTCTACAGGAATTTGTTCAGAAAGCATCCAATCTTGGGTCCCTTTGCAGAGAAATTGTTGGCGGGGGGGGGGGGGGTTAGAAAAAGCACACAACAGATCATGGATGTGGGTAGACAATGGCAGCTGTGCCAACAGACAAGCAGTCAAATGAAGGTGTTTTAGAAATTAGAGTTGGAGAAATTAAAATAACTCCACGTGTGTTATTTTATTTTATTTTACTTTATTTTTGTAGTATCTGTAAGACATTTGTAATACATCAATTCCCGGGAAGAAGTGATATTTTTATACAAGTTAACTTTTTTTTAACGTTGTCACTCATACTGTATAATCAGCAGTAAGGACAAAGTACCAATTAATGGAAGCTCTCCCACAGCTATGATTCCGTTTGTTTGTCAGCCAATTTGATGCTCTCTAATGTTTCTTTTACTATTTTTACTACTGTTTAATGTTCTGGTCCTTGGCTTTTATAAAGGAAGGAGAGAGGAAAAGGAGGAGAAGGAGGATTGTATTAGCTGCTTTGGCTACGGCCAGCAGTGTACGGCGGCAGCCAAAAAAGCTAATACAATCTTTGGTTGTATAAACAGAGGAACTGAATCAAAATCACGTGAAATATTAGTACCGCTTTATAAATCCTTAGTAAGACCACGCCTGGAATACTGCATCCAGTTTTGGTCACCACCTTATAAAAAAGTTGTTGAGACTTTGGAAAAAGTTCAAAGAAGAGCAACGAAGATGATTAAATTCTTGGAAGCTAAAACATGAAGAATGGTTGCAGGAATTGGGGATGGCAAATCTAGAGAAAAAAAAGGAGTGGGGTGACACGATCACAGTATTCCAGTATTTGAGGGGCTGCCACAAAGAACCTATTCTTCAAAGCAACAGAAGGCAAGAAGCAATGGGTGGAAACTAATCAACGAGAAAAGCAACCTGAAATTAAGGAGAAACTTCCTAAGAGTGAAAACAATGAACCAGTGAAACAACTTGCCTCCAGAAATTGTAGGTGTTCCATCACTGGAGGTTTTTAAGAAAAGACTGTCTGAAATAATAGAGGGTCCCCTGCTTGAGCAGGGGGTTGGACTAGAAGACCTCCAAGGTCTCTTTCATATCTATTTTGATGATGATGATGATGATGATGATGATGATGATGATGATGATGGAAGAGGAGGAGGAGGAGGAGGAAGAGAAGAAGAAGAAGGAGGAGGAGGAGGAGGAGGAGGAGGAGGAGGAGGAGGAGGAGGAGGAGGAGGAGGAGAAGAAGAAGATCGGTGACACCTTGTGTAATTTATCATCCAAAACATTTGAAGGTGCTAAAATTTTAACATTAATTTACGATTAAATCATGCTAGGAATCTGCAAGTGATTAAAACCTCTGTCTGCTTTAATCCCCAGATTGGTGAGCTCATGTAAACTTTTTGATGTCTTCAAATCAGTCTTGACTCCTGGCAACTCCTTGGACAAGTCCGCCCAGTTTTCTTGGTAATGTATTCCAAAATCGTTTCCAAAAGATGTTGGAAAGTTGTTTCCCCCCCCCAAAAAAAACCCCAAACACTAAACAAAAGAGGAAGAGTAATAGTGCAAGGCTTTGTTCTGCTTTTCCTGCAGCCACTGCAGATATCTTTAAAACCATGGTCTGCTAACAGAGCTTCCACCATTACGATATTCTGAGTTTATAGGAGGATTGCTGTCCATACCGTATCTGCTGGGGATATAAACAGAAATTATTGCTGATTAGGTATGCATATTTGGAAACTATACCTTGCTTTAGCTGAAGGCCTATGATTGGGGTGATTTAACCATTGTTCCTGTCTATCAAGTTGGCTCTAAAATGCTAACTCTTCATCAATGGTTTTAAGGACCCCAGAGGTAGCAATAGCAATAGCAGTTAGACTTATATACCACTTCATAGGGCTTTCAGCCCTCTCTAAGCGGTTTACAGAGTCAGCATATTGCCCCCAACAATCCAGGTCCTCATTTCACCCACCTCGGAAGGATGGAAGGCTGAGTCAACCCTGAGCCAGTGAGATTTGAACAGCCGAACTGCAGAACTGCAGTCAGCTGAAGTAGCCTGCAGTGCTGTATTTAACCACTGCGCCACCTCGGCTCTCAGAGGTGGTATTCAGCAGGTTCTGACCGGTTCTGGAGAACCAGTAGCAGAAATTTTGAGTAGTTCAGAGAACCGGTAAGTACCACCTCTGACTGGCCCCGCCCCATCTATTCTCAGCCTCCCAAGTCCCAGCTGATCGGGAGGAAATGGGAATTTTGCAATAATCTTCCCCTGGAGTGGAGAAGAATGGGGATTTGCCGAAGGAAAGGTCGAACTGGTAGTGGTTTGGCAGTTGGGATCGCTGGAACCGGCAGCGACCCAGGTCTGCCACGCCCCCCGAATCGGTTCTCTGGGTGGCGCCATCTTGTTTTTCAGTTCTGCACATGCACAGAATAATTTTAATTGCACTGCACATGCATGCATACGAAGCACGCCCATGAGTGAACTGGCACCCCTGACCCTTCCCCTGCTACGCCCATCAGCCATGCCACGCCCACCAGCCATGCCAAGCCCAGCAAGCCACACCCACAGAACCAGTAGCAAAAAATGTAATCCCACCACTACCCCTCCCCCATCTATTCTCTATCCTCCCGAGTCCCAGCTGATTGGGAGGAAATGGGGAATTTGCAGTCACCTTCCCCTGGAGTGGGGAGGGAATGGAGATTTTGCAGTATCCTTCCCCTGCCACGCCCACCAAGCCACGCCCACAGAACCGGTAGTAAAAAAATTTGAATTCCACCACTGAAGGACCTTACTTGTCTTTTTATTCTAATTCTTCACCTTTAACCTGCTTTGGATTGCGTGACCCGTCAAAACCGCGGTCCACAAAAGCGCGATCGACGAAAGCACGCATATGACGTCATCACAGCGCGACGAAAAAAATTAAAAATTGAAATAAAAATAAAATTAAAGCAAGCCGATTCACATAAAGGTAAGGGTTAGGTTTAGGGTTAGGGTTAGGGTTAGGTTAAGGGTTAGGTTTAGGTTTAGAGTGTTAGGGTTACGTTTAGCGTTACGTTAAAGGTTAGCGTTAGGTTTAGCGTTAGGTTAAGGTTTAGGTTTAGGGTTAGATTTAGGCTTAGGTTAAGGCTTAGGTTAAGGGTTAGGTTTAGGGTTAGGTTTAGGGTTAGGTTTGGGGGGGTTAGGGTAAGGTTTTCACTTTATTTTTACATTTTTCGATCACAGCGCGATGTTTTCGTCGCGCTGTGATGACGTCAAATACGCGCTTTCGTCGACCGCGATTTTGTCGTCTGCAGTTTTGTGGTGGAACCTTGGATTGCATAGCCCTTCAAGAAAGGGGGGGGTGTCTAGGACCATCCTTGATAGTACAGAATGTGTAGCCACCCCAGGAGAGAGAAACCTGAAGAAGTTCTTCTGAGAAGAACCTTTTTCTTCGTCTTTCCCCGTGGAGAGCTACTGCCTCCTGGGGCCTCATGACTTATTTAGAAATGCCGCTTCCACAACAGGCTTTGCTGCAAAAGAGGCGCCACTTGGAGGACCTGTGATAAATTCTCTATTCCCCCTCCCCCCCTACATAGGTGTTTCCGTCTATGTTTTAACCTTTATGGTGAGCTACCTGCTATTGCTGAGGTCATTAGAAGACATCTAGGGACATCTAGAGATGCATTAATCCTGAACTATCTCCTTTTGGAACCCTTTTGAAAACACAAACCTGGATCCTTGCGAAATTATTTTCTTGAAGAAAAATCTCTGCTAGATCAATACGCCAAGGATGTCAAAAGAATCATTTGAAAGTCCGGAAAAAGGAAAACCCCAAATCTCCTCCCCCTCCTCTGCTTCCCCCTCTGCTTCCTCCTCCTCTGCTTCCTCCTCCTCTGGCTCTTCCTCTGGCTCTTCCTCCTCCTCTGGCTCTTCGTCTCCCTCTGGCTCTTCCTCTGGCTCTTCCTCTTCCTCCCCCTCTGGCTCTTCCTCTGGCTCTTCCTCTTCCTCCTCCTCTGGCTCTTCCTCCTCCTCTGGTTCTTCCTCTTCTTCTTCCTCCTCCTCTTCCTCCTCCTCTTCTTCTTCCTCCTCCTCTTCCTCCTCCTCTTCTTCTTCCTCCTCCTCCTCCTCTTCTTCCTCCTCTTCTTCTTCCTCTTCCTCTTCTTCCTACTCCTCCTCTTCCTCTTCTTCCTCTTCCTCCTTTTCTTCTTCTTCCTCTTCTACTTTCTCTTCTAGTTACTTTTCTATCACTTCTGCATACACTTCTACATACTCTTCTACTTACTCTTCTTCTTTTTCTTCTTCTTCTTCTCCCCCCACTCCTCCCTTTCCTCCTCCACCTCCTCCACCTCCTCCACCTCCTCTTCTGTTTCCTCCTCCCTCTAGTTCTCCTCCCCCTAAGCCCACTCCTCTTCTTCTTTTCCTTCTCTTCCTCCTCCTCCTCCTCCTTCATCTCCTCCTCCTCCTCCTCCTCTTCCTCCGCCACCTCCTCTATGTGAAATAGAAAGCAATGGAATGGATTGCTTGTCTGTCTTTATTGTAGTATAATCTTATACAGATGTTCTCACAAGCAAATCTCCCTCAGTTCAGTGGAATGGATTCTCACTAAAGACTGTGAAGTTGTATTCTGCATCCTGAAGGCTTTTTAAAACAAGAATAGGAAAAGAGATCCGACAAACCATAATGCAATCAACAACAAATATTTATCTGATTAACCTGACTGTTTAAACCCATTTTTTTTGTGTGTATACATCATTCAGTGAATTAAATTATCTGGATTCTCATAATACATTAAATTACTTTAAAACACAAGACTCCTAACCAAGGCTAACATCAATCAAGCTCCACTTAATATAAAAATATTGGTTGTAACTGACCTGGTTAATCAAGAACGCAGTCACACTTTTTCTACCGGAGGGTATATCGTTTCACCATTTATCAAATATGTTTTTCAACCAATAGAGAGGCCTGCCTTTTTTTTTTTAAACTAAGCAGGATGAATAACGTGCCAGTGATACATGGAGAAGTGATTTCTTACACCATTAATGGTGCTATTTACAAGCCAAACATGGGCAGAAAGAAAGTGTAACTGGTAAAAAAAAAAAAGAACAGGGGAATCAAATTATACCAGTATGCATTTGTTCTCAAATTAACATCGTAATTATATATGGTTTAAGGCAGTGTTTTTCAACCTTGGCAACTTGAAGATGTCTGGACTTCAACTCCCAGAATTCCCCAGCCAGCATTCGCTGGCTGGGGAATTCTGGGAGTTGAAGTCCAGACATCTTCAAGTTGCCAAGGTTGAAAAACACTGGTTTAAGGAGAGAATGTAACACTGTTAATCCTTTTGCAAAAAAAACAAAAAACCCCAAAGGCAATGCTTTTTTATCTGAGTGGATGGTTGTTGTTGTTAGTTGCAAAGTCATGTCTGACCCATCGCGACCCCATGGACAACGTTCCTCCAGACCTTCCTGTCATCTACCATCCTCTGGAGCCCATTTAAGCTCAGGTCTACTGCTTCAGTGACTCCATCTAGCCATCTCATTCTCTGCCGTCCCCTTCTACTTTTGCCCTCAATCTTTCCCAGCATGAGGCTCTTCTCCAGTGAGTCCTTCATTAGGTGGCCAAAGTATTGGAGCTTCCTCTTCAGGATCTGGCCTTCTAAAGATTTCAATTTCGATTTTATTGTATTTCTATGCTGCCCTATTCCCAGCGGAACTCAGGGCGGCTCATAAACCAAGTTTGGGGGGGGGGGGGTACAAACAGGGGGAAAAAAGAAAGACAACGGACGACACAACACCACAATTTTAAAAACAATCAACAGCCACACCATTCGAGCGGGGACAGGAACTCATCAGCCCCAGGCCTGTTGGAACAGCCAGGTTTTTAAGGCTTTGCGGAAAGCCTGGAGGGTGGTGAGGGTCCGAATCTCCACGGGGAGCTCGTTCCAGAGGGCCGGAGCAGCCACAGAGAAGGCCCTCCTCCGGGTGGTAGCCAATCGGCATTGGCCAGTGGATGGAATTCGGAGGAGGCCTAATCTGTGGGATCTAATTGGTCTGTTGGAGGTAATTGGCAGCAGTTAGAGCAGCTAGGGTTGATCTCCTCTAGGACTGACCGGTTGGATCGCCTTGCAGTCCAAGGGATTCATAGGAGTCTTCTCCAACTCAGAGGCCTCCATTCTTTGGCGCTCATCTTTTTTATTCTCCAACTTGGAGTGGATGGTAGATTTATATATTACTTTTTATTGTTTGTAATGTCTTTTTCAAAGATTTTTGTTATTTCATTATCTTTCTGGGATTTTTTTCAACATTGCGCATCACTTAGCCACATATACATTTGTATCTATGTCTGTTTGTGTGTGTACAGATAGAAAATAGATAATAGAAAAATACAATAAATTGGTAAGAGACAGAAGAGCGAGAGAGTGAGAGAGAAAAATACAAGTAGTTCTCGACTTATGACCTCAATTGAGCCCAAAATTTCTGTCGCTAAGAGAAATGCGTTAAGTGAGTTTTGCCCCGTATTATGACCATTCTTGCCACAGTTATTAAGTGAATCACTATTGTGGTTAGTAACACGGTTATTTAATGAATCTGCCTTCCCCATTGACTTTGCTGTGCAGAAGGTCACAAAAAGAGGAACACATGTGAACCGCTGTTACTTTTACATTTTTATTAGGTATTATAAAATACAAAATACAAAAGCAAATAAAAGGACAGGGAGAGGGAAGGGGAAAAGACAAAGAAAAGTGAAGAACGGTAGGGAAAGAAAAAGAAACATTGACTTCCGACTCTCTCTGTTGCAGTAGAATAAGGCACTTACAACAAATCACAATTCTTTGTTTTACCATCATAGCCTGTTTCCCCGAAAATAAGACCTCCCCGGATAATAAGCCCAATCGAGCTTTTGAGTGCATGCACTAAAATAAGCCCTCCTCCAAAAATAAACCCTCCCCTGGCCTGACCTACCTCGAAGAATTGAACAATTGAACAATATCCATGATACTCAAAACCAGAGGTGATATTCTGACCGGTTCTGGAGAACCGGTAGCAGAAATTTTGAATAATTCAGAGAAATGGTAAATACGACCTCTGACTGGCCCCGCCCCCATCTATTCCCTGCCTCCCAAGTCCCAGCTGATTGGGAGAGAATTTTACAGTATCCTTCCCCTGACACGCCCACCAAGCATTGCCCACAGAACCAGTAGTAAAAAAAATTGAATCCCACCACTGCCCAAAACTATAATCACAGTTGAAGTCAGTTGCCCTTCCTCAAAATGTCCAGATTGAGCTTCAACAAAGACTGTAGTGAGAGCTAGCTTTTGCTAGGATTATGCTCCTTATCTCAGTGTCCTTCTGTCCAGGTATTTGCCCATTTTCCAGCTCTACCATTTCTAATCCTCCTTCTCACATTTCCTGGAGTATGGTACAGTTGGTCCTCGGGTTATAACCCCAATTGGGGCCAGATATTCCATTGCTAAGTGAGTCATGCCGGATTTTGCAATCTTTTCGCCAAAGGTGTTAAGCGAATCAGCACAGTTCTTAAGTGAATCAGGTGGTCATTAAGCAAATCCAGCCCTTGAGTCTGCTTGTCTAAAGTCGGCTGGGAAACTCATAAACGGTGATCGTGGATGCTGCAACCATCGAAAATGCACATTGGTTGCCAAGCGAGGGAGATCATATGACCCATAGGCATGTTGCAGCGGTTGTAAGGGCGAAGACCAAAACTTTTCAGCATCATTGTAACTTCCAATGGACTCTAAACAGATGGTTGTAAGTCAAGGGTTACTACCTGTTTGCAACACATTAGGTTGGGAAAGGTGGACTAGTTCACCACTTCAACTGTTCATGAACTCGGGCAATTGCATATAACTGTATATTGGACATTGATATGATTGAGATATTTCATGAGAAGAATACTCCACTCCTCTGCTCACAACAGAATCCATTATGGCACCGGGCTCAAAATTTTGAGCTTGGACAATTTGGAACTGCACCACCTGTGGTTGGACCTAAGCATAGTACACAAAATTGTCTGCTACTACGTCCTACCTGTGTTAACAACTACTTCAGCTTCAAGCACAATAATACGCAGGCAAACAATCGATACAAACTCAAGGTAAACCGCTCCAAACTCGATTGCAGAAAATATGATTTCAGCAACAGAGTGGTCAACGCCTGGAATGCTCTCCTTGACTCCTCCTTGTTACATCTTCAAACCCCCACAACTGCCTCCCATCCCTGTCCTACTGTCCTCCTTTATTTGTGTTCATTTCCTTTGTCCATGTCCACATTCATACTTATACCTGCTAGCCTCTACATGTTTGACAAACTAATAAATAGAATAAAATTGGGTTCATTCAGCTAAACCTGGGTGGTTGTGTGGTGTAAACAGTCATTCATTCCTGCTCAGTCATCCAAAGACTGGGGGTTACACAGAGTTAGTGTGTCAACACAAGGCCATCTGGGTGTCTTTCTTTGTGGGCCATGGGGCCTTTCAGAGATTACCTCTGGCTTCAGGCACAACCCTGCATTCTCAGTTATTTTTATTTCAGTTTTTTTTTTCCCATGGTCCAATACAGGAAAAACTGAACACTTGAACAGGAAAACTTTCGTCATAGAATAAGAGGAAATTTGGGCTATAAAGTCTGAATAGAGTAGGAAATAAACACTGGGTATATATAGGAATTTGCCTTACTAGGGGTCAGAACATTTGTTCATCTTGCATGCCTTTGAGGAGAGGCTCTGACCAAAGACTCAGGCAGGGAAATACTTTCCCATCACCTCCAGGCTGATCTTTTTCACCATCGAGGGGCTCGGCAACTGAGAAAGGATTGTTTCCCGTCATATTTTTCTCCCACCCTCTCTGGAATGCACTATATTTGTTGCTTTACTAACAATCAAGGGACGCGGTGGCTCAGTGGCTAAGATGCTGAGCTTGTCGATCAGAAAGGTCGGCAGTTCGGCGGTTCGAATCAGTAGCGTCATGTAACAGAGTGAGCTCCCATTACTTGTCCCAGCTTCTGCCAACCTAGCAGTTCGAAAGCAGGTAAAAATGTGTAGGAAGTTATCACCCAGCCCTCTCCCAGAAAAATGAAATATCCTAGAAAATATTAAAAAGGCAGAATATTTCTCTGGATGTGAAAAGAAAGAAACATGTTTTAAAAGACAGAATAGCTGCCTGTAGCTTCCTGCCCATTCCCACTTTGTCAATGGGCCATTAAGAAGGCCAAGCTAGTCCACTTTACATAATAAAGAGTTCTCCACTGCAGCTCCAGGGGATGGGATTAAGGCATGATAATATTGGCCCTTTACCCAACTCGCCACATGGCATCTGAGAACTCAACCAAACCTGGATTCAAAACGCAGCCTAGAGGGTTGTCCCTGCATGGCCCCATGGGAGTCTGATAACCAATCAGAATACAAGCTTAAGATCAAAGACCAGAGACGCCATAAAACCAGGGACTCAGCATCTCAGTCCTTCCTTCTCTTCTTCTCCACCAACATTGAAGCATGTGATCACCTTTTCTGTTCAGGGCTCAAGCCATGTGGTCCTGTCCACCCATAAACCATCTTTCCAAGCAGCCTCCACGTCTCCGGTGTCTTTTTCCCCACTTGGAGCCAAACCCAGAAGAACATTTGTTTCATCAATTGCAAATAGAAAAATGGGAACAGCGTTCCATGCTCCTTCGGCTTTTGGTCATGTTGGCCACATGACCACAGAGACGTCTTCGGACAGCGCTGGCTCTACGGTTTTGAAACGGAGATTAGCACCACCTCCTAGAGTTGGGAACGACTAGCATATATGTGTGAGGGGAACCTTTACCTTTAACTAACAATTGACTGGATCAAGATGCCCACTTTGGCCCCAACTAATATACAAGTTTAATTTCCTCGCAAGCATGCCTTCCATGCATGCCCCCGGCCTCAAATATGGTGGGTTTCAAAAATTGTTCGAACCTACTCTGTGGGTGTGGCCTCCTTTGTGGGAGTGGCTTGCCACCCATGTGACCGGATGGGAGTGGCTTGCCGCCCATGTGACCAGATATGAAGATGCCGACGACACTTGTCAGAGCCACCTTAAATTACCTCACACACAGTACTGCCATGCATAAGAATATGATGTAAACTTGTTTTTTAAAAGGCATCTTTGGTTTGCGTTAAAACAGCTTCAACACTTGCAATGTTCTGATTGCACCACAAACGCAGTAGTCATCCTTACCTTTCACAGAGGCACTGAGTTTTATAAATATGAGCATGATAGTGTAGAATAATCATATCCAAGGACCAGTGGTGGGTTTCAAAAAATTTTGGAACCTCTTCTGTAGGTGTGGCCTGCTTTCCGGGTCCACCGGTGGAACCTCTTCTAACCGGTTCGGTAGATTTGACGAACCGGTTCTACCAAATAGGTGCTATCTGGTAGGAACCCACCTCTGCTAGATAGGATAGCACAGAGCCAGGGACCATTCCTTTTATCGTTTCTGTTTCTTTGCTCCTTTTCTTAGCCCAGTAATACTAGGTTCTCTGAAGAATTTCTTTTTTTAAAAAAATAAATAAATAGAAACTTGGGGTGGGGGAGCAAAAATATATAGCTGCTTGACCAGAGACAGAAGCATTTAACCTGGGCTTGTTCGTGAGAAACCTTTATTCTTACTAGAGGCGTATTTACAGTTCGTGGCAAATGAGCTCAGAAAAATCAATACCGTAAATAAGAAAGAAAATTTAGACAAGAGTTATAACCCTGGGGTTTCTTTTAGTACAGTAGGCAGGCAGGCGCTTGCCTATATAAAAGACACGCAGCTGAGCAGAACAGCCTACTGACAGAGAAATGTCAATCATTCCTCTGTCTGTGTAACATCTCCACCCCTCCTGGCCTTCATTAGTACACTGAGCATCTCATCTCTGCTGGCAAGTTTCTGAGCTCTTTTCAGTTAGTGGCAAAATCAGGAGATGACACACTAATTCAGTAAGGAGGTCTCAATGTATAGGGAGGGGGGATGAGGAGGAGGAGGAGGAGAAGGAGGAGAAGGAGAAGGATGGGAGAAGGAGAAGGAAGGAGACTAAAACATATGAAGAACTACTGCAATGTGCTCTACATGGGGCAGCCCTTGAAGAGTATCCGGAGACTTCAACTCGTCCAGAACGCAGCCGCGCGAGCGATTGTGGGTGCACCTCGGTACACCCACGTTACACCTATCCTCCGCGAGCTGCACTGGTTACCGATCGGTCTCCGGATACGCTTCAAGGTGCTAGTCGTCACTTATAAAGCCCTTCATGGTATTGGACCTGGGTACTTGAGAGACCGCCTGCTGCCAATTACCTCCCACAGACCCATTAGATCTCACAGGGTTGGCCTCCTCCGGGTGCCATCTACCAGCCAATGCCATCTGGCTATTACCCGGGGGAGGGCCTTCTCTGTGGCAGCTCCGGCCCTCTGGAATGAACTCCCCGCAGGGATTCGGACCCTCACCTCTCTCCAGGCCTTCCGAAAAGCCGTCAAAACCTGGCTTTGCCGGCAGGCCTGGGGGTGATGAGTTCCCCTCCCCTCTCGACATGTATGGTTGTGCGACTGTTGCTTATTTTTATTATTTGTATTCGTTTTTATGTTCCCCTTTTTCCCCTTTTGAATTGTTCGTCGCCCTGAGTCCTCCTGGAGAAAGGCGGCATACAAATAATAAAATTCTATTCTATTCTATTCTATAGAACAGTTACAGGAACTGGGCATGGCTAGTCTAGTGAAGAGAAGGACCAGGGGAGATATTATAGCAGAGTTCCAATATTTAAGGGGCTGCCACACAGGGGAGCGGGTCAATCTGTTTTCCAATGCACCTAAAGGCCAGACAAGGAATAATGGATGGAAACTGTTCAAAGAGCCGAGGTGGCACAGTGGTTAAATGCAGCACTGCAGGCTACTGCTAGATCAGCAGTTCAGCGGTTCAAATCTTACCGGCTCAGGGTTGACTCAGCCTTTCATCCTTCCGAGGTGGCTAAAATGAGGACCCAGATTGTTGGGGGCAATATGCTGACTCTCTGTAAACCGCTTAGAGAGGGCTGAAAGCCCTATGAAGCGGTATATAAGTCTACTGCTATTGCTATTGCTATAAAGAGAAATATTCAGCCTAGGAGGAGACATTTTCTGACAGTGAGAACAATCAACCCATGGAACAGAAGTTCCCCTATGAAGTTGTGGGAGCTTCATCACTGGAAGCTTTCAAGAAGAGGCTGGGCTGCCATCTGTCAGAAATGGTGTAGGTAGGGTCTCCTGCTTGGGCAGGGGGGATGGACTAGATGACCTACAAGGTCCCTTCCAACTCTTGTTAATCTGTTTATCTGTTTAAGGGAGGAGGAGGAAGCATCAGCACTAAGACAGTAAGCTGAAATATACTTCATGCCCAATCTGCAGCATAAATCTGCTTTTGAAGCATATGCTATAGATTAGAACAGTGTTTCTCAACCTTGGCAACTTGAAGATGTCTGGACTTCAACTCCCAGAATTCCCCAGCCAGCGAATGCTGGCTGGGGAATTCTGGGAGTTGAAGTCCAGACATCTTCAAGTTGCCAAGGTTGAGAAACACTGGATTAGAAGATAGGATAAAAGGCAGGCCACCATGGCATTTTCAGATCCTCTGAAACCAGGACCATTCATAGAAAACCTTCAAAATAGTTTTTTAATAATTAACAGTTAATAGAATAATTAATAGAAAAACTTCAACAAAAAAAAACTTGTTCAGGAGAATGAGGAAGCATGACTAGATTCTTAGAAAGTTGTGTTCCTTGAATCCAAGGACGCCTAACATTCTACTCAAAGTTGGGGGACTTCCACACTCTTCCAAACAACATTTGTGTTGTTATTGTGGTTCCAGAAAGCCCGAGAGGTTCCCAGGGAAAGGGAAATAGTCAGGTTCAAGAGGGCATTTCGGCCGGAGGTCCTACCAAAACCCAGAAATGAAATAATAGGAAACCACTAGCAATATAAGGAAGTACAGGAAGATGTGATTTACGTGAAAGGAGAAATACGATGGCATCCCAGGAGCAACTACGGATCAGCATAAAATTTGCCAGATCTCCTCCATTATCAAAGTCAGGAAGGCTCTGGCGGGTGGGGTAAAACCGTTCGCCTGGGTTTAACAATGGGGGAGGCGAGGACATTGCTGACACCGTGAGCTGTTTCTTGGCACCCTGCTCTGCCTTGTCAATGTTTCCATGAAGGCCAATTGTTATCTCGCACTAAAGCCATGCCACTATCATGGGCAGAGGTTTCCATTAAAGCCATCTTGAGCAAGGAGCCGATCTGAAAGCAAGATAGAAGAAGCTCCCTGAGCTACAGAGCTGCAAACCTGACTCATGGGGAAGAAAAAGAGGGCAGCAGGCCAAGACCCAGCTTGGGAACTAGGTCTGTTTCCTTTATAGTTCAATCCAGTCAAGTTATTTGGAGAACTCTTTTTTCCAGTAACTTCACTAACAAAGTGGGAAAGCGCTTAGAGAGTGCTGTAAAGCACTATGAAGCAGTATATAAGTCAAATAGAGTAGAGTAGAGTAGAGTAGAGTAGAGTAGAGTAGAGTAGAGTAGAGTAGAATAGAATAGAATAAGAGTAGAGTGTGAATAGAATAGAATAGAATAAGAGTAGAGTATGAATAGAATAGAATAAGAGTAGAGTGTGAATAGAATAGAATAGAATAGAACAGAATAGAATAGTAGAGTGTGAATAGAATAGAATAGGAGTAGAGTGTGAATAGAATAGAATAGAATAGGAGTAGAATGTGAATAGAATAGAATAGAATAAGAGTAGAGTGTAAATAGAATAGAATAGAATAGAATAAGAGTAGAGTGTGAATAGAATAGAATAAAATAAGAGTAGAGTGTAAATAGAATAGAATAGAATAGAATAAGAGTAGAGTGTGAATAGAATAGAATAGAATAGAATAGAATAAGAGTAGTGTGAATAGAATAGAATAGAATAGAATAGAATAGAATAGAATAGAATAGTAGAGTGTGAAAAGAATAGAATAGAAGTAGTGTGAATAGAATATAATAGAATAGGAGTGGAGTCTGAATAGAATAGAATAGAATAGAATAGAATAAGAGTAGAGTGTGAATAGATTAGAATAGAATAGAATAGAACAGAACAGAACAGAATAGAATAGTAGAGTGTGAAAAGAATAGAATAGTAGTGTGAATAGAATAGAATAGAATAGAATAGAATAGAATAGAATAGAATAGGAGTAGAGTGTGAATAGAATAGAAGAGAATAGAATAGAATAAGAGTAGAGTGTGAATAGAATAGAATAGAATAAGAGTAGAGTGTGAATAGAATAGAATAGAATAAGAGTAGAGTGTGAATAGAATAGAATAGAATAGAATAGAACAGAACCGAAGAGTAGAGTGTGAATAGAATAGAATAGGAGTAGAGTGTGAATAGAATAGAATAGAATAAGAGTAGAGTGTAAATAGAATAGAATAGAATAGGAGTAGAGTGTGAATAGAATAGAATAGAATAAAAAAGAAAAGAAAAGAAAAGAAGAAAAGAACAGAAAAGAACAGAACAGAACAGAATTCTTTATTGGCCAAGTGTAGTTGGACACACAAGGAATTTGTCTTTGGTGCGTATGCTCTCATTGAACATAAAGAAAAATGAAATAGAATACATTCATCAGGAATCATAAAATACAACACACTAATAAGCAATCTAATTATGCTAGGAAACAAATAAAACAATATAAATTTTAAAGATACAAGCAACATAGTCATAAGTGGAAATAAGTAAGAAGGAAGAGAAAAATAATAGTAATACAGTCTTAGTAGATAATTTTACAGTTGTTTAGCAGAGTAATGGCATTCGGGAAAACACTGTCCTTGTGTCTAGTTGTTCCGGTGTGCAGTGCCCTATAGCGTCATTTTGAGGGTAGAAGTTGAAATAATTTATGTCCAGGACGTGAGGGGTGTGTAGATATTTTCACAGCCCTGTTTTTGACTCATGCAGTATACAGGTCCTCAATGGAAGGCAGGTTGGTAATAATTGTTTTTTCTGCAGTTCTAATTGCTATTAATTGCTATTGCTATTTGAGTGCTCTTTATTCACTATAGTTTTTCTAGAAGTTGAAATGCAAAAATCCACTAAATTAAAGTTATTATTAATTCTTCTTCTTTTAATGACCCCCAAATCCCTTGCAGGGTGGAGTCTGGGCAACTGAATGGAGCTAGCAGAGTGTTTTAATGGCTGGATGCCCTTCCTGTCGCCAATGCGGAGTTTTGTTCAGCAGATATATTCTCATTGTGCCCAGAGAGAGAAATATCTGCTTCTACCTAGGATCGAACTCACAGCCTCCTGATTGCAAGGCAAGAGTTCCACCTCTAGGCCACCGTACCACTCTTAAAATTATTATTAATTAAATCCACCAAATTAAATTTATTCAACTAATTATCCAGTGAATTCACTAAAAACCACATACGAATAAGGAATTCATTGGGTTTGTATAAAGTCACAAATAGCCACTTTGAATAAATTGTTAAAAGCATGCCATATTATTCCAGGCCAAATGGCCTTAAATAGATTTGAAAATTCAATGTTCGTACACTTAAGCACACATTTTTTAATGTCACTTCAACCATTTGACTTGGCAATTCAAAATTAATCTGATTCTTCAAATCCCATGAACTTTGAAACTGAAACAATACCGTTTTTGATCCAAATTGAATCGATTCACCTGAACGCAATCAAATCCAATGAATAATTTAAATCAGACCTTTGGAGACTCCTGGAAGCCATGATGTCATTTTTATTCACAATGGATTCTGATTCACAAGTGCTGGGTTTCCCAGTCTTGGCAACATGTGGATTTCAACTCTCAAATTCAAGTCTCTTCATTCAGCACCTTCGTGATTTTGAAAAGTTGCTGAACGAATGATCATTAACCAAGGACTACCTGTAATGGAAGGGATACGGTGGCTCAGTGGCTAAGATGCTGAGCTGGTCGATCAGAAAAGTCAGCAGTTTGGCGGTTCGAATCCCTAGTTTCGCATAACGGAGTGAGTTGCCGTTACTTGTCCCAGCTTCTGCCAACCTAGCAGTTCGAAAGCATGTAAAAATGTAAAAATAGGGACCACTTTGGTGGGAAGTAACAGCGTTCTATGCGCCTTCGGCATTTAGTCATGCCGGCCACATGACCACAGTGACGTCTTTCGACAGCACTGGCTCTTAGGCTTTGAAACAGAGATGAACACTGCCCCCTAGAGTCAGGAACGACTAGCACACAAGTGCGGGGAAAGCTTTACCTTTACCTTATCTGTAATGGGCACAAGGTTGACCCCCAGGACTCATCAAAACTCAGACAAAGTAATATCAGAGCATTTCATTCTCAGTAATATCAAAGTATTTTCAGCCTTCTCTTGCACACCTCAAAGAGACTAGTGTTTGGAAAAAGGAGACTTTAACTGCACCATTGAGCAATAGATGGCAGAAATAAAACCCATCAAAAGGTTTCGGGCAATCGTCAACATTCTCAACAAACTCAATGGGGTTTTTAAGATTCTTACGATGATTGTCTGATAAGGTACTTGCAGAGCCAGTTTGGTGTAGTGGTTATGGCACCAGGGAGTCACGGAGTTCTAGTCCGGCCTAACGCATGAAGCCAGTTTGGTGACCTCGAGCCCGTCACTCAGGCTCAGCCAGAGGAAGAAGCAGGAACTGGCAAGCCACTCCTGAAATCTTGCCAAGAAAACTGCAGCGACTAGTGCAGTCCGTTGCCAGGAATACACACTGGCTTGAAGATATAAGGTTAATTTGGTGTGAACGTAAGACCTCGACCTACGACCAATGGCGGGATCCTACTAGTTTAATGACCATTTTGGTGATCACGCATTTTGTGTGCGTGCACAGTTTTGAGAAAACTTGCCTTCCGCATTACTGCTGGGGAGGAAAACAGCTGAGGCGCAACAATCCACTCTGCCACGCGACTCAGCTGAGAAAATATAGGTCAGTAAAGCAAAGGGGCGGGTAGGTGGGCCCACTTGATCATGGGAGCGAACCGGTTCGCCAAACCGTTCCGAACCGGTAGAATCCCACCCCTTTGTACAACCACAACTAGGCCCAAAATTTCTGTTGTTCAGGGAGACATTTGTTAAGTGAATTTTGGCAGTTGCTGAAGTGAATCACGGAAGTTGATAAATTAGAAACCAGGTTGCTAAGTGAATCTGGCTTCCCCATTGACTTTGCTGAGGTGGCGCAGTGGTTAAATGCAGCACTGCAGGCTACTTCAGCTGACTGCAGTTCTGCAGTTCTGCTGTTCAAATCTCACCGGCTCGGGGTTGACTCAGCCTTCCATCCTTCCGAGGTGGGTAAAATGAGGATTGTTGTTGGGGGCAATATGCTGACTCTGTAAACCACTTAGAGAGGGCTGAAAGCCCTATGAAGCGGTATATAAGTCTAACTGCTATTGCTATTGCTATTTGCTTGTCAGAAGGCCACCAAAGATGATCACATGACCCGGCACTGTAACCATCGTAAATCTGAGTCAGTGGCCAGGCATCTGAATTTTGATCGTGTGACCATGGGGATGCTGGAAAGGTCGTAACTGTAAAAAATGGTCATACATCTCTTTTTTCAGTGCCGTTGAAAGTTTGAATGGTCACAAAATGAACTGTTGTAAGTCGAGGACTATCTGTATTGGTTAAAGCAGCAGGCTAGAAACTGCGAGATAGTGGCTTATAGTCCCTCTTTGGGGAAAGCCAACTAGGTGACCTTGGGCCAGTCCCTCTCTCTCAGCCGTAGAAGGAGGCAATAGAAGACAGAATCGTATGGCTGGAACGGACCTTGTTTGTCTTCTACTCCAACCACCAGCTCAAGGCAGAAGACCTTAGACTATCCCAGTCAAATAGTTGTCCAGATTATTTTTGAAAACCTCACATGATGGAGCATCCACAACTCCGAGAGGCAAGCTATTCCACTGAATAATTGTTCTCTCTGTCAGAAAAATTCTCCTTCCTTCTAGGTTGGATCTCTTTTTAACAAGCATCCACCCATTGCTTCTTGTCCTGCCCCCTGGAGCTTTGTAGAATAAGTCAATCCCCTCTTCTCTAGGACAGCTCCACAAGTCCTGGAAGACAGCTGTCATGTCCCCCACGATCCTACTCTTTGATAGACCAGACATTCCTAACTCCCTCAACTGCTCATCATACGATGTAGCCTCCAGAACTCGTGTTGTCTTTGTTGCTCTTCTCTGCACACTTTCTAGGGTCTTGGCATCCTTTTTGTATCGGGACAAAAATGTATGTATTGTGTCACAACCCCTGGTATGCCTAAATATGGGGAGGGAGCTTACTGCTTTCCTTTTCTGTCTTTCGGCTCACCCTAGGAGCCATCCAGGCAGAAAGCCATTTTTTTTATGTTGCCTTTCTTATATTTGTGTTGCCTTTATTTATTTATCAGCACAAATGCAACACACACACACAAACACACACACACACACACACACACACACACACATAAGGGTATGGCTAGCTGATGAGAGCTAAATAGCTTGAAATAGATCTATACTAGTCTCCCTTTATTTATTTATCAGCACAAATAAAAAAACACAAATATAACAAAGGCAACAGTAAAAATATTAGGTTTCTGTCGTGATGGACTCTTGTGACGAGCCGATTGACAGATGATGGAAGCAGTTAGCTTCCTCCCATAATTGGGGCTTACCAGGGGTTGTGACTCTAAATATATATATACATATACATATACATATACATATACATATACATATACATATACATATACATATACATATACATATACATATACATATACATATACATATACATATACATATACATATACATATACATATACATATACATATACATATACATATACATACATACATACATACATACATACATACATACATACATACATATATATATATATATATATATATATATATATATATGTCTGTGCCTTTGAGAGCGTTGACTCCTGGTGGCTGCCTACATACATACATACATACATACATACATACATACATACATAGATACATACATAGAAGGTTCTTGTAATGCGCTCCTTTGTAACCAGCTTCTGCAAAATCAACCTCCCTTCTCCTCCCTTCCCCCCCACACCTCACACCAATTCCAATCCTACATCAGTCTAGCCTCTATGCCAAGGGTGTCAAACTCAAGGCGCGTGGGCCAGATTTGGCCCACAGAGTGCTTAAATCTGGCCCGTGGAGTCGGCCTGGAAATAGGAAAGGACTAGCCCACACTGCCTCTCGCAGCCAAAATGGGGCACAGGTGTGTGTGTGCATATAGGCCTCCCCCCATGCCCCATTTTTGGCCTGGACGCAGGGGTGAAATCCAGCAGGTTCTGACAGGTTCTGGAGAACCAGTAGCGGAAATTTTGAGTCGTTTGGAGAACTGGCAAATGCCACCTCCGGCTAGCCCCAGAGTGGAGCGGGAATTGAGTTTTTGCAGTATCCTTCCCTTCCCACGCCCACCAAGCCACGCCCACAGAACCAGTAGTAAAAAAAAATTGAATTTCACCACTGCCTTGAGAGTTTCCTGCAGCACGGCCAAAATGAGATGCAGGGGGAGGGGGGCACGCGCCACAGCCGTTTTGGCTGGCAAAGTGTTGCAGGTAGCCATCCAGGCCAAAAATGGGACATAGGAGGCCATGTGCTCCCCCCCCATCCCATTTTGGCCAGCAAAGTGCTGAAGCAGGCTGTCCAGGCCAAAAATAGGGTGCACACGCATGCACACACACACATGCACGCACGCACACATGCACACACACATCCTGTTTTGGCCAGCAGAGTGCTGCAGGAGGTTGGCCAGGCTGAAAATAGGGAGCGGGGGGGTCGCTTTGGCTGGCAAAGTGCTGCAGGAGGCATCCGTTCCGTCTCTCCCCCCCACCCCGCCGCCCAGCTGGCCCATGGAGGAGAACCACAATGCTGTCCCACCCTTGAAGAAATCCAGTTTTACACCCCTGCTCTATGCATTGGATGAAATCAGCTGCAGCTCATCTTCCGAACAAAACCTGTTAGTTGGAAAAGGTGCTACTAGCCCGCCTTTGATCTATGCACATGCTTAAATGCGCTCGTTGGGGGTGAGGACACCTGGGTGTTGCTAGCCAGGATCTCAGGATGGCTAAGATTACTGCATTGCAAAGGAGCAAGCAGGGCTTAGTATTCTGTGCATGCCTTTTTTTTTTCACAACTCCCCTTGGTTACTGTGGCAACCACATCTGCTTCCACAATATCTCCCATTAATCATTTACATGCAAGGGGAAAAAAGGATCGGGAGGAACCAGCCATGCTCCCAAGTTGTTTTTCCTTGCTTGTCCAGATCTCTCGCCCCCACCTCCCCGGGATGCACCAATTTGGCATTTTCTGCAGAGTTTATAGACAGGGGCGACTTGGTTGCGTATCTTCTTCCCCTGTCATTCTCAGTTAAAGAAGCTTCGGTTCCACCACAAAATCGCGGAGGACAAAATCGGGCTCGACGAAAGCGCGCATTTGACGTCATCACAGCGCGATGAAAACATCGCGCTGTGATCGAAAAATGTAAAAATAAAGCGAAAACCTTACCCTAACCCCCCCAAACCTAACCCTAAACCTAACCCTAAACCTAACCCTAAACCTAACCCTAAACCTAACCCTAAACCTAACCCTTAACCTAACCCTAAATCTAACCCTAAACCTAATCGTTAACGTAACGCTAAACCTAACGCCAACCCTTAACCTAACGCTAAACCTAACGCTAACACTCTAAACCTAACCCTAACCCTTAACCTAACCCTAAACCTAACCCTAAACCTAACCCTTACCTTTATGTGAATCGGCTTGCTTTAATTTTAATTTTATTTCAATTTTTATTTTTTTCCGTCGCGCTGTGATGACGTCACATGCGCGCTTTCGTCGAGCGCGATTTTGTCCTCCGCGCTTTTGACGGGTCACGGAAGCTTCATGTTCACCATTCAAGACAATCCAGCCCAATCTTTGATGATGTTTCTGTGGCAGGCAGCAATGGTTGTAAGTGTACGGACCCATCATAAGTCACTTTCTTTCAGTGCTGTTGTACAGATAGTCCTCAACTTACCAAACATGAGCCCCACATTTCTGTTGCTAAGCAAGGCAAGTGTGTTTTGCTCCGTTTCATGATTTTTGTCCTGCCATAGACTAAAACATATGAAAAACGGTTGCAGGATTTGGGTTTGGTTCAGTGGTGGGGTTCAAATTTTTTTAGAACCTCTTCTGTAGGTGTGGCCTGCTTTGTGGGAGTGGCTTGCCGGTCATGTGACCGGGTGGGAGTGGCTTGCCAGCCATGTGACTGGGTGGGCGTGGCCAACTTGTAAAATGTGGTGGAACTCGCTTAACAATGCTCTTACTTAGCAACCAAAATGTTGGCTCAGAAACTCTGGCATTTGAAGCACGCAAGTCTTAAAGCTGTCAAGTTACAAGACCATTGCACCCCTAATCCTTTAGAAAAAAAACCCAGGAGTGTTCAAACTTGACAGCTTTAAGACTTGTGGACTTCAACTCCCAGAATTCCTCCTCTTGCTCTTCATCTTGATGACGTGGGGACAGGTGGGGGGAGGGAGCTGGAACCGTTCTAAACGGCACTGTAGATTTGTGGAACCTCTTCTATAGAAGAGGTTAAAACTGGCAGGAACCCACCCCTGGTTGCAAGGCAAGCACTAACTGTATTATAGTGGGTTCTGCTTTCCATACGTTACTCGTGATTTCATCCTTATCGTACTTGATCCAAATGGCCCCATGATTCTGCCCCAGATATAATGTACTGTATATCAGCAAGTTTGGATGACCTCCAAGGTCTGAAGTCAAAAAAGTCTTTATGGCAAGAGAAAATTTGAACTTATTGCACTCTGAAAACTTGCAAATGGAAGAATAGGATGGAATACTTTGGATGGAGGCATAGCTGAAGGCAAGGACTTCATCCTGCCGCATTTTGTGGCATGTTCTGCTTCTAATAATATCAGTGATGCTAACATTCTGGACAGTGAGCCATATCCTTTCAGATTAGAATTTTAATAGTTTTTAATAAAGTTTTCATAGCACAAATGAAGCTGGTGCATTCAAAATGGACAATTAGGTATGCTTGATTTCAAAGCTCCCATTTCTCTCTGCTTTCTTTAAAGCACAGGAGTGTAGTTTTGCAAAAACGAATTTCAAGCACCACGATATTCGGCACTTTGCATGAAACCACAACATGCAGTCATAGACCAAAAAAAAAAAGTCAATTTTGATCCACATTAGGAATTCACTTCAATTCAGCGTTGACTCCATTCTGAAATCAAAAGGAGCTGATGAAATATACGGTCACCAGTGCATGGATTTTTAAAATGAAAATCTCATTTTGAAGCATTCCTGTTATTGTTTGTTTGTTTGCTTGTTTCAATGGCAACATAGATAAGATGACAAAAATGCTTTTGTATCAAACCGGAATGAATGGGAACGCCTATTTCTGTGAAATATATTAAGTGAGATACAGTTTTTCATATGCTCTGTTCTCCCCAATCATCCAGGGACATCCGTAGAAGGGGTGGAGCCCCTTGACGTTCTTTGAGATTGGTTATTTCCTTGCAGACGTTTCATTACCCAATTAGGTAACAGTGCTAGCACTGAAAATGTTACCTACATTGGGTAATGAAACTGAAGCTGTTACCTAGTTGGGTAACGAAATGTCTGTAAGAAAACAACGAACCTCAGAGAGCACCGAGGACTCCACAGTTCAACCCTGAGCTCCAAATATTCTCTTAGGTCAAAAACTACAAGGCAGCAACATCACAACTGAAGTCCTTCCTTTTTGCAGAGGCTGTAATGTTGGGGAAAAGAAATGAAAAGAGAGGGGGAGTGAAGTACATTCTGGTGAATGTACTCAGTTATAACAGCACAATGAGTGCACCATAGTAAGAGCTGAAGAAGCAGCTTATGGACAGATTCTCATGGAGAAAAATATACAATTATGTGATTTCTAGAAGTCGAGAGCAACTTGCTGGCATATCGATCAGTCATGGATGTCCCAGCAACTATCTTCTTCAAAATATTCCTAACTGTGTTTCTCAAGATAGGGCGCTATCTAACAAAATGAAATTCAACAGTGAAAAAAGTTCTACATTTGGACAAGAAAAACAAAGTGCACAGGTACAGTATAGGTGGTACCTTGCTCAATAGTGATGACTGTGAAAGGGATCTTGGAGTCCTAGTGGACAACCATTTAAATATGAGCCAGTAGTGTGCAGCAGCTGCCAAAAAAGCCAACACAGTTCTAGGCTGCATAAACAGAGGGATAGAATCAAGATCACGGGAAGTGTTAATACCACTTTAGAATCCCTTGGTGAGGCCACACTTGGAATACTGCATCCAGTTTTGGTCACCACAATGTAAAAAAGATGTTGAGATTCTAGAAAGAGTGCAGAGAACAGCGACAATGATAATTAGGGGACTGGAGGCTAAAACATATGAAGAACAGTTGCAGGAACTGGGTATGTCTAGTTTAATGAAATATCCAATATCTCAGGGGCTGCCACAAAGAAGAGGGAGTCAAGCTATTCTCCAAGGCACCTGAGGGCAGGACAAGAAGCAATGGGTGAAAACTAATCAAGGAGAGAAGCAACTTAGAACTAAGGAGAAATTTCCTGACACTTAAAACAATCAATCACTGGAACAATTTGCCTCCAGAAGTGCTCCAACACTGGAAGTTTTTAAGGGGATGTTGGTTAACCATTTGTCTGAAGTGGTGTAGGGTTTCCTGTCTGAGCAGGGCATTGGACTAGAAGACCTCCAAGGTCCCTTCCAACTCTGTTATTCTATTCTATTCTGTTTGTTCCATTCCGTTCTGTTCTGTTCTTATTATTTTCCCCCAACTTTGATTTCATAAACACTTATTTTCTGCTTGCATCTGAAGCCATTCGGTCAATCTGTGGTATTTCCTTTATCAATCTTTTTCTACAACCACCCGACCATTTAGCCTTGTTAGTATCCTATAAATTAATGAATTGTTTTAAGTATCCAGGGCACTGGTACTTTTTAAAAGTCTCAATTCAAATTAGCAGCAGATTACAGTGCAGGGAAGAATGGATTTCTCCAAGTCTCCAAGGGCATCGACGTTGTTTTATTCTAAGTCTTTCTTTCCTGATTTTCTAGTTAAAAAAAAACATTCGTAGTTGGCATTTTTTCTGGTCCAGAAAGCCTGACTTAGCAAAGATTGCAATTTTGTAAGACTGTACATAAAAAGAGGTAACATTTCACAAGGTGAGAAGGGAAAGGATTTCTCACCATGCTGAAAATGATTTGATGTTCTTTGGAGATTCTCAGTCATCCAGGTCATGGTTGTCCCAATGGTGCTTTCTTCAAGAGGTAACTGGACTTTCTGTTTTTTTTCTTTGAAGATGTTTCGCTTCTCATCCAAGAAGCTTCTTCAGCTCTGATGAGAAGCAAAAGATCTTCAAAAAAAAACAAAACAGAAAGTCCAGTTACGTCTTGAAAAAGCATCTTTGGCATATTCATTTGGAGGTCATTTGACAGAAGCCCCATTATCAAACCCCATCTTTGCACTACCAGGAAACTTCCATAGATTCCATGTGCAAATAAAAGACAAGGTCTCTTCAGGTCAAGATCAATTCCTGATGACCACCTGGATCAGTGGTGGGTTTCCAAATTTTTTAGAACCTCTTCTGTAGGTGTGGCCTGCTTTGTGGGAGTGGCTTGCTGGCCATGTGACCAGGTGGGAGTGGCTTGCCAGCCATGTGACTGAGTGGGAGTGGCATGCCAGCCATGTGACTGAGTGGGAGTGGCTTGCCAGCCATGTGACTGGGTGGGCGTGGCCAACTTGTAAAATGTAGTGAAACTCACTTAACTACGCTCTTGCTTAGAAACCAAAATGTTGGCTCAGAAACTCTGGCATTTGAAGCACACAAGTCTTAAAGCTGTCAAGTTACAAGACCCTCGCAACCCTAACCCTTTAGCAAAAAAACCCCAGGGGTGTTCAAACTTGACAGCTTTAAGATTTGTGGACTTCAACTCCCAGAATTCCTCCTCCAGTCATGTTGGCTCAGAAACTCTGGCATTGAAGTGTGCAAGTCTTAAAGCTGTCAAGTTACAAGACCCTTGCACCCCTAACCCTTTAGAAAAAAAACCCAGGGGTTTTCAAACTTGACAGCTTTAAGATTTGTGGACATCAAGTCCCAGAATTCCTCCTCTCGCTCTTCATCTTGATGATGTGCGGACGGGCAGGGGGAGGGAGCTGGAACCGGTTCTAAATGGCACTGTAGATTTGTGGAATCTCTTCTATAGAAGAGGTTAGAACTGGCAGGAACCCACCCCTGACCTGGATGTATCCACATAGTTTTCGTGGCAGCAATATTGAAGTTGTTATTTCTTCTCCCCCCCCCTTTTTTTTTTTTTACTTCCCAGACTACTCTATTTCCCTGGGATTTTCTAAGAATCTTCCAATCAGGAACTGGCCAGGCCGCCCAACACTGCTTAACTTTCCAAGTTAAGTTAAAGCCACTGCTGTAATATTTAGCAACCTCATTGTTCTGCGGTGAGAACTTCACAGGTACACATGCAAATAACCTGTGCGTTAATGAGACGTAATTGCAAAGAACAGGGCGGGGGTGGTAAAACTAGACTAGAGCCGTGTTGGCGAACTTACAGCACGCATGTCAGAGGTGGCATACAGAGCCCCTTCTGTGGGCATGCGTGCTGGCCAGCTGGTCTTCGTGTGTGCTGGAGCGTTGGAAACCTGAAGACCAGCTCACCGGCGCGCATGCACTTGTGTTTCCAGCGCACCAACATGCACACATTCTGGTTTGGGCACTTGGTGGGGAAAAAGGCTCCTCATCACTGGCCTAGACTAACCTAGGCTTGGAAGATCTATGGGTCAACAAGTTGTGTGAACTTATAGATTAGGCCCAAGACTACGCAAATCCAGGAAATGTATTTTGTAAACCCAATTTTAAGTATATTTTGTAAACCTGTATCAATGCATAGAACGAAGTTTTTTAAAAATAATTTATTGATTATGACAAAGCTTTCATCGTCCTTACCGTATCGTCTGAAGGCGGCATTGCAGTATTGATTTTGGGGGGGGGGGGGTGAATTCGCAAATGTTTTCCGAATATTTAGAAAAAAAGGCTTTGCAGAGAGGAATATATCTAAGATGGATATATCACAGCCCAATAAGGGCTGAGGAAAGAAAGCTGGTGGAGCTAAAAGTCTGCATCAATTTATTTATTACCTGTGCAAAGTAAGTTTTAATATCTACATTGATTTAATTAAGGAAAATCAAACAGGATAAAGATAGAAAAAGGAAGAAAAAAGAAAGCAAAACAACAGGCAGATAACAGATAAAAGATAAATAGATGAGAGAGAGAGAAAGAGAGAGAGAGAGAGATTGTCAGACAGACAGAGAATTGGAATGTCCTGGGGCGGGGGACTGATATTTTTAACAGAAAACAGGGAGAACAAATTTATTTCTGCCAGAAGACACATTTAATAAATGATCCATCAATTCTAGCTGTGTATTTGTGTGGGAGATCTGCAAGGAGCATTGTGGTAACCCAAGAAAGTGACTTGAAGGATTGAAATTAAGATTACTACATCTTAATACAATACAGGTGTTAATACATCTATTCATTAAATTGATCAATGCTACCTAACTTATTTGCTGCAAATGAGCCCCAGATCATACTATAATTATTAGCAAAATTCTCACACGCATACAAACACAATTTTGATGCTGTGGTCTTGCGGGCTCTGGCGAGAACAGGAAAAAAAATGATGAAGGGGTATGTATCACAGCAAGCCACAGTTGCTTTGAGGGACCCTTAATGCTTTCAGAACTTGGTTGTTAGCTATTCAAATTAGGTAACATTATTATCATCAGTGCACAAAACAAGCACGTTCAAAGAGCACCATAGACCCCTCTCCCACCCCCATTTCAGCCCTGAGCTATACAGAGCCCTCCTCTGTCCGTACAATGGGCTTTCCACCTGCTAGAAATCACCGCTTGCTTATCACTTATCGGATTCCTTGCCAGCTCATTCGTGTGACTGGAGCAATCCAGGGCCCAGGGTGATTAAAAGAAGTCCTTGCTCAAGGTTTTTACCAGCTGTTGCTAAGTTAACGCAGGAGAAAAGTAGCATAGAATGCAACATCTCCCGGAGAGGTTTATTCTTCTCCAGCTGCAGCTTTTGCAAAACAAACAGCCTGATGCGCTGCTGGAAACTCACCCTTCCTGTCATTTGCAACTGTGCTCTGCCTTTTTTTCATTGTTTGAGGCCAGGCGCTCAGCTGAATGCAAAGCCAGGCAGGAGCTATGAAAAGAAGAAAAGATGATTCACAGAAGAGAGGCTGAGGAAGAGGCCGGGCTCCGCATACAACTCCTGTTGTTAAAAGAACCTTTGAACATTAAGCCCGACTACACGGATGCAATTTTTTCCACCACCTCCAGAACTTTAAAAGGCTGCTTTATTCAAATCAGGCTGCGGCGCAAAACACGAAAATCTATTTTGATCGAGACAGGCATGTATTGTTGTTAGGTATGAATTCAACCTTGCTCTTTTCCTGCCAGCTCTTTCTTGCACATGACACTTTTCTGCATTTAGGGTGCGATTAAACAAGGTTGATATAAGGAGACCTGGAAGAGGAAGCGACAACATCCACATCAAACAATTCCACCAGCAAATAGAACAAAGAAGAAGGGCGTGTTGGCTTTGCCCAATCTGGTGCCCTCCAAAATGAAATTCAATGGTGAAAAGAGTAAGGTTCTACATTTAGGCAAGAAAAACAAAATGCACAGGTACAGTATAGGTGGTACCTTGCTCAACAGTAGTAACTGTGAAAGGGATCTTGGAGTCCTAGTGGACAACCATTTAAATATGAGCCAGCAGTGTGCAGCAGCTGCCAAAAAAGCCAACACAGTTCTAGGCTGCATAAACAGAGGGATAGAATCAAGATGTTAATACCACTTTATAAGGCCTTGGTAAAGCCACACTTGGAATACTGCATCCAGTTTTGGTCACCATGATTTTAAAAAGATGTTGAGACTCTAGAAAGAGTGCAGAAAAGAGCAACAAAGATGATTAGGGGACTGGAGGCTAAAACATATCAAGAACGGTTGCAGGAACTGAGTATGTCTAGTTTAATGAAAAGAAGGATTAGGAGAGACATGATAGCAGTCTTCCAATATCTCAGGGGCTGCCACAAAGAAGAGGGAGTCAAGCTATTATCCAGAGCACTTGAGGGCAGGACAAGAAGCAATAAGTGGAAACTAATCAAGGAGAGAAGCAACTTAGAACTAAGGAGAAATTTCCTAACAGTTAGAACAATTAATCAGTAGAACAACTTGCCTCCAGAAGTTGTGAATGCTCCAGCACTGGAGGTTTTAAAGAAGAGATTGGATAACCATTTGTCTGAAGTGGTGTAGGGTTTCCTGCCTGAGCAGGGCATTGGATTAGAAGACCTCCAAGGTCCCTTCCAACTCTGTTATTCTAGAACAAAATCTATTGGATTACTACGGCTCCCAGGTTGCTCTTGCAGATGGTTTGCCTAATCTGAGCGATCTAGAAAGCACGAGATTAGGAAGGCTGGGCCTAGGGCCAGATAGGGATGAGGAATGCCTTTCTAGCCCTAACAATGTTGACACATGACATAAATGGGAGAAGCTGCAAGCCCTTTTTTTTTCCTTTTTAACTGCCCTGCCTGCAAATAAATCACACAAATAATTAGCTTTCAAACCTTGAGCGCAGCCCTGGTAAACATTACCTTCCCGGAAAACAGTTGAAAGAAGACATATTGACTCAGATGGCGCTGAGTGTTCAATAGTAGGTTTCAGAAAGTCCCTAATGGACAGAATAACACAGCTGAAAGGGACCTTGGAGGTCTTCTAGCTCAACCCCCTGCTCAGGTCTCTTCACTAGACTAGCCATGCCCAGTTCCTGTAACCATTCTTCATAGGTTTTAGCCTCCAGTCCCCTAATCATCCTGGTTCCTCTTCCCGGTTCCACCACAAAACCACGGACGACAAAATCACGGTCGACGAAAGCGCGTATGTGACATCATCACAGCGCGACGAAAAAGATCGAAAAATGTAAAAATAAAGCGAAAACCTTACCCTAACCCCCCCAAACCTAACCCTAAACCTAACCCTAAACCTAACCCTAAACCTAACCCTAAACCTAACCCTAAACCTAACCCTAACCCTAAACCTAACCGGTAACGTAACAAAAAACCTATCGCTAACCCTTAACCTAATGCTAAACGTAACGCTAACGCTCTAACCCTAACCCTAACCCTTAACCTAACCCTAACCCTAACTCTTAACCTAACCCTTACCTTTATGTGAATCGGCTTGCTGTAATTCAATTTTTATTTCAATTTTTTGATCTTTTTCGTCAGTTTTTCGATCTTTTTCGTCGCGTTGTGATGACATCACATACGCGATTTCGTCGACCGCGCTTTTGTGGAACGCGCTTTTGATGGGTCACGCCTCTTCCCTGCACTTTTTCTAGCATCTTTTTTATAGTGCGGTGACCAAAATTGCATGCAGTATTCTAGGTGTGGTCTTAGTAAGGCTTCATAGAGTGGTATTAGTACCTCCCTTGATCATTGGGTAACTTACAAGTTCTTTTTCATCTTGATTTTATGTAAAGGTTTTTTTTTAAACTGGAATGCTATATGTCTTTTTTTTATTGCCCATTGCTTAAACACTTCTGAATGAGAAATATAAATATGTTCTAAATCAATAGATAAATGGTATGCCCGTCCCTACCTGAACCGGGAGGCTCTCACAACAGTCACTCGTGCCCTTGTGACCTCTAGGCTGGAATGCTGCAATGTGCTCTACATGGGGCTGCCCTTGAAGAGTATTCGGCGGCTTCAGCTGGTCCAGAATGCAGCCGCGCGAGCGATCGTGGGTGCACCTCGTTTCACCCACGTAACACCTATCCTCCGCGAGCTGCACTGGATGCCTGTTGATCTCCGGGTGCGCTTCAAGGTGCTAGTTGTCACCTACAAAGCCCTTCATCGTATTGGATCTGGGTACTTGAGAGACCGCCTACTGCCAATTACCTCCACTAGGCCAATAAGATCCCATAGACTAGGCCTCCTCCGAATTCCATCTGCCGGCCAATGTCGACTGGCAACTACCCGGAGGAGAGCCTTCTCGGTGGCTGCTCCGACCCTCTGGAACGAACTCCCCGTGGAGATTCGTACCCTCACCACCCTCCAGACCTTCCGCGTAGCCCTTAAGTCCTGGCTGTCCCGACAGGCCTGGGGCTAAAGACTTCAACCCCACTCGAATAGTATGACTGTTGTGCTTTTTTAACGATGTATTGTCTTTATGTGTATAACTTGTTTTGTCCTTCCCTCCCCCTGAATTGTGAGCCGCCCTGAGTCCCCTCAGGGAAAAAGGCAGCATACAAATAAAATAAATAAAGTATTCTAATTCACAAATCAAATGAAAAGTACAGACAAAACTTAGTGCATTCCTTGTTTTAGCATTTAATAGCATTTCACCCCTGCTTCTTCTTCCTCTTTTCCACACAACAACCCTGTGACTAAGAGAGAATGATGGTCCGAAGTCACCCTGTTGGCTTTTGTGCCTAAAGTGGGACTAGAGTTCTTTGTCTCCTGGCTTCTAACCAGGTGCCTTAATCACTAGCCCAAACCGGCTCTTTGCTACCATCTTGAGGTCACTTTGATTTTTGCATCCAGATCTGAGAGCCCATCCTGATCAGCAGCCCGGGAGAAGGAGTCTCAAGACACAACTAAACGCTGAATGTGTGAACAAGACAATCCCCATCAAGAAGAGAATCGTCTTTACGTCAGCACAATTCAAAAGCAGGTCACGGAAAAAGCCAGCTCAGCATGGCGAACGGAGGGCTGCATCGACACACTCAGCATCTGCTTTAATTCCGCCTCAGGAAAGTTGCAATTAGAAGTGAAGAAACGGAGTAAATGAAGTCGGAAGTATCAGGGGAGAATGGGAACTGAAGCAAAAACACAAAACTGAAATGCAGCTGGGCACCAAGGAAAATAAACCCTCCCCGAGGAAGGTTTCCAGCCTAACATTCCCCCAGCTTGCAGGTTTTAGGCCTCCCACTCCCACCCCCCAAAACTGCAGGGTCCCCAGTTTTAAGAAATGGAAGGAGAGAAAGAGAGAAACAGGATGGGAGGAATGGGAAGAAACTTCAAGACAGGCATCCCCTCCGAGATGCAAAACCACAGGCCCTAAGAAGAATGGGACGGTCACAAGTCAACATGTGCCCATTTCATTCAAGCTCCTCCTCCCCCTTTTATGTGTATTGCACATTCATGGCACATAGCAGTGGTGGGTTCCAGCCGGTATGCCACGGTACGACCATACCGCTGGCAGCTGGGAGCAGTGGCCACCATACCAGAACGGTGTGTTGGAGGGCCCACCCGCCCACCCCCGTTCCTTACCTGTATTTAATCCAAGCGGGCCATTTGCACAGGCGCGACCTCCGCCGAGCAGCTGCTGCGCGCACGCCCGAGGTGGACACCCAGCCCCATCACAGCATACCGGTTGCGACGGGATCCGGAACCCACCACTGGTACATAGGTGGGACAGGGGTCCCATCACGCAGGTGTCGTTACCTTCTTGAACTTTTGGATCCCCCCTGCAGATATTCTTGGCCTTCGTAATTTCCATCAGCTGGTTTTGAATACTTTAACAATCACTACCTTATTTGTCCCTTGCCTGCACTACACATTGTGAAGGGTCTTCCGCTTTCACTTCCTTTTTCCAGCTGAGGAAAGTTGACCATTACTTTCCCTTAATGACCTGAATCCTCCCTATTCATCATGGTATATTAGGGGCAGTCCTAAGACAATGGTCCCCAGCCTCTTGGCCATCAGCGACTGGTTCCATGCAGATATTTTTTTTTCTGCAGACCAAAGGGGGTATGATTTCATGTGCTCACTGCATTCTGTGGATGGGGCTTCGCTTGTGTTCTGACTGAGGCATCCCAAGAGCATGCAGCACACTCCTTGTCCTGACAAAAAAACCCTTTTATTAATTTACTGTGAATTCTGCTCATTCACAACCAGCAAAGTCTTTCAAGGGAGGATTTACAGTCACAGAATTTATCTGGCTTGGAGAGCTGACAGGCCGATCTCTGCAAAACTTGGCAAGGAGTCTCAGAGACTCACGAACCAATTAAGCAAACTAATTGTCTCCTGCAAACTCCACTCCCCTTTCGCTCCTCTTTTATTTCCTGCTGCGGAGCTGGCAGCAGATTCAGATAGTGAGGAGGTTGGGGAGGAACATGGGCCAGTCCTGGAGTCTGGGGAAGGCTCTGATGAGGGCTCTGTGTCGGAGGAAGAGATGGGGCCAGGGCCATCTGACAGTTATCAGCTGCCTTCAGAGTCAGACATCAGTGAGGCAGACAAACATCTGGAGCCTGGTCCCAGTGTGCGCATGCGCAGAGTTTCCATACTAAGGGAACAGCTAAGAAACAGGGGTCAACTTGGGAGGAAGGCTACAGGTGGACAGTGAATGGCCCCTTCCATAGGGAATAAAAGAGGAATGAAAGGGGAAGAGTGTTTGCAGGAGACAATTAGTTCATTCCTGCATTCTTGCCAATTATTGTGGCATCTGGGAGATATCAGCCCGGCCACTCTCCAAGCCTGATAAAGATTGGTAATTATGAACTATCTTGGAAGATTGTGGGAGAGGAAAGACTTTGCTGGAGAGGAATTCACTGTGAATTAAATAGAAGAGGTTTATCGGGACGAGAACTCGGCTGCATGCTGCTGGGGAAGCCTAAGTCAGAACAGTTTGTAGCTTTCCTGAGACAACACAAGAGAAGACACCCTTCTCATCCTCTGACTGACAGATGTGGAGGGGGGAGGGTTTGATCACCTCCAAAAGCTGAACCGCCTGCTGCTGTCTGCAGTGTGACTTTAGCTAGACCTGCCCTCTAGAAAAAGAGGAGCAGAGGTGGAGTGCAATCTAGTTAGACATGTTTGTGCACACACAAAGGACTTGGTAACACCCTGAATGCAAGGATTCAAAAATGAAAATTTGGAAAAAAAAATGCAGGAGGGGGGGAGGTGGAAATTGAGCAAAAGCAATCTACAGCCATCACTATGTAGGACCACAGGGAGATTCTTAGAATTGTCAAGTTAGAAGGGGAAAAGTGAAGGACCTCTGTTTTTTCCCAACCTTGGCAACTTGCTAAGCGAATCCACACAATTGTTGAGTGAATCACATGTGGGAGACATGTGCACATGCATAGGGGTGGGGATCGCACACCAGGGGTGGGTTCCTGCCAGTTCTAAGCTCTTCTATGGAAGAGGTTCCACAAATCTACAGTGCCGTTTAGACCGGTTCCAGCTCCCTCCCCCCGCCCATCTGCATATCATCAAGATGAAGAGCGAGAAGAGGAATTCTGGGAGTCGAAGTCTACAAGTCTTAAAGCTGTCAAGTTTGAACACCCCTGGGGTTTTTTTTCCTAAAGGGTTAGGGGTGCAAGGGTATTGTAACTTGACAGCTTTAAGACTTGCGTGCTTCAAACGCCAGAGTTCCTGAGCCAACATTTTGGTTGCTAAGCAAGAGCATTGTTAAGTGAGTTTCACCCTTTTTACAAGTTGGCTATGCCCACCCAGTCACATGGCTGGCAAGCCACTCCCACCCAGTCACATGGCTGGCAAGCCACTCCCACCCAATCACATGGCTGGCAAGCCACTCCCACAAAGAAGGCCACACCTACAGAAGAGGTTCTAAAAAATTTTGAAACCCGCCATTGTCTCACACGGATGTGTGGAAGGAGCATTGGGGCACATGTGCAGGGGGTGAAGGGAGCACCAAGGGGTGGCATGCACATGCGTACGTGGGGCAGTATGTATGTGGCATGCATGCATTGCATTTCGGCATGCAACATAAAAAGGTTAGCCATCATTGTGCTAGAAGAAAGAGGGCCAAAATTCCTCTTTTGCACTCATACCTCTCCCACAGAATTCCTGAAATTACCCACCCATGTTATTTATTTGTGGCCCTTCTAAAAGTATGCTTTGCACAGATCATGTGTGTACCCAAACACATGCATGAGTGTGTATCTTTCTCTGGATTAATCTTAGAGGAGTCAATGTACTTCAGCAAATCTACTGGAACATTTAAGAAGATAGAAAGAATCTGGCCTTTGGGTTTTATTCTTTCAGAAATTCTGCTGATTCCTGCTTGAAATATTTCTCATTAGCTGCTCATTCACCAAGCTGAGCCGTTTCTGCCAACTCAGCAGAACAAATGGCACGTTTTAGCTTGACAGCAAAAGTAAAAAAAAGAAAAAGAAGAAAAGAAAAGCTTTACTCCCTCCTATAACCATGCAAATGGTACCAAACTCTTCGTTTTTGTTTCGTGGTTTGTGCTTTTATTGCAGGTCAACAAATTTGGTAGGAGAAGAAAAGAAAAAACAGTCAAATCCTGTAAGTTCTCTGTAAGCTGAATATAGCAGTTTGAATCAATAAAGGTAAAAGTTCCCTTTGCACATGTGTGCTAGCCATTCCTGACTCTAGGGGGCTCATCTCCATTTCAAAGCCAAAGAGCCAGCACTGTCCGAAGATATCTCCATGGTCATGTGGCCAGCATGACTAGACGCTGAAGGTGCACGGAACACCTTCCCACCAAAGTGGTGCCTATTTTTCTACTTGCATTTTAACATGCTTTCAAACTGCTAGGTTGGCAGAAGCTGGGACAAGTAACGGGAGCTCACTCCGTTACGCGGCACTAGGGATTTGAACCGCCGAACTGCCAACCTTTCTGATCGACAAGCTCAGCGTCTTAGTCACTGAGCCACCGTTCCCTTTTTTGAATCAATGCTACACAGCAAAAAGTTGTAGTAGGCATGAAAGAGCTGATGTGAGAAAATAATCCAGGGTTATTTATTGGACTCTTATGAAACCTGTATTACTAGAAAACTGCATGGACTTGTCCATCTGCTTGTCAGAAGTCAAGATTGAGTCAACGGCAAGGAAAGGAGGAAGGAAGGTAGGTTCAACGCAGCAAAAATAAGTAATAATGAGAAACGGGTCACCGGATAAACATCTTCACCTTTGGCCTCCAACAAGTAGACATATACGGATTCAGCATTTTCTGAGTAGAAAGTAGGGGTGTCACTACTTCCTTATACTGTAAGGATTCCCCACCCAGAATGAAACCTCCAAGGTCTTACAATATTGGCTAAGTTTCACAGCTGGGTAAGTTTATTCTTGACTCCACTTCAGCAATAATCCAAATGATGACAGCAAAAGCTTTTTTCCTTTAGTGAATTTGCGCAAAGTTATTGTTTACTTACAATTACTTCCCAGGAATACCGGGTTGGATAAAATGACCTCAAAAACCCATTCCAACCTCTATCAATCATTCTGTGGATGTTCTATAACAGATCAGATTAGATTAGATTAATAGAGTTGGAAGGGACCTTGTAGGTCATCTAGTCCAATTCCTCCCCCCCAAGCAGGAGACCCTACATCATTTCTGACAAATGGCAATCCAATCTCTTCTTGGAAGCCTCCAGTGATGAAGCTCCCATAACTTTCAAAGGCAATTTCTGATCCATTTGGTTAGTCGTTCTCACTGTCAGAAAGTTCCTCCTTATTTCCAGCTTGAATCTCTCCTTGTTCAGTTTCCATCCATTATGCCTTGTCTGGCCTTCGGGTGCTTTGGAAAATAGCTTGACCCCCCCCCTCTCTGTGGCAGCCCCTCAAATATTGGAACACTGCTATCATGTCCTCCTCTTCACTAGACTAGCCATGCCCAGTTCCTGCAACCATTCAATTCCACAAACTTTCCCACTATGTAGACCGACAGGGGTGGGAGTGGGGGCAAAGAGGGGGTGGTTCCATGCAAGCAGCTGGCAAGCATGTGTGCACATGTGGCTCTATTTGCACAAGAGATGGGCGTGTACCCCTGTCGTCCCATGCAAATGGGGATGTGCACATGCGAAGCGCGCATGAAGCGAACTGGCAGCAACGCCGGCAGCAACCCACCTCTGATGCTGGCCACATGACCACGGAATTGTCATCAGACAGCGCTGGCTCTTTGCCTTAGAAACGGAGCTCAGCACTGCCCCCTAGAGTCAGGAACGACTAGCACATATATGCGAGGCGAACCTTTATCTTTACTAAGTTGAGGGGAGAATTCATTTTTGAAAGTCTGTAGAGCTTCAGTTTGGAACTCAGTCTGAGTTTCCTTTTCTGCCCATTGTACAGCTGTAGGATACGCCTGCTTTTACCTAACAGTTCCCTAGGCAGCATCTCTTTCCCCTGGATCCCAGGATCACTCCCACATATTACACTGAGGACTTTCTGCACTGCCTTGCCAAAACTCCTTGCAAAATAGAGTTTTGTCCTTTTTTGTGTTCAAAAGGGGGAAAGTGAGGCTGAAATGTACCTGCCTACTGGGGTTAATTTCGTTTTCCTTCCTCTTCTAAGTTCCGGTTGCCTAAAAATTGCCTTTAGTTTGGAACATATTGCTCCCTTTCTCAAACTTCAGCTATCTCTGCAACTTAAAGCCACGGTTCGGGGGCTTCATGGAAAATGACGGGTTGTAGAACTGATGACTTTTAATCTCACCATCTTCAGTGCTGCCAATGAGATCTTCACCAAAAGAGGAATGGTGGTTTGGTGGTGAGGCAACTCCATCCTGTTACAAACCCTCAGCTTTTTGTTGCTGTTGGTTGGTCAATTTTAATTGTTTCTTGCAAACAAGCAGAAAGAAATGCACATGTACTGAAAAGACGGATAGAGAAAGAGGTGCTAACAAGTGTTTTCCTTTCCATGAAATGGGGGGAGGGGCTTCCGGCAGGTGCAACTGGAATAAAAGCACATGTTAGTGCCATGCATGTGCTGAACAATTGCACACTGCTGGGGAGATATACGTCACTTCTTTCATGTAGAGTTTTCTGGTTTTAGAAAGAACCGGCCTGGTCATAGTCCATTCAGTATCAAGGACGCAGCTGTAGAGATGGTCAACAATATTAAGTATCTGGGGGTGCAGATAACTAACAATCTGAACTTGTCTCTCTACGTGTCATTCTTAGTGAAGTGTGCAAGCCAGCATCTGCATTTCCTGCATCAGACGAAGAGAGCACATCTGCTGCAGAAATGAGACCAAACCAGCTCTTTGTTGAAGGGAAAGGTTTATTGCGCAAGGTTCAGCAGTGATAGCTCAAGCAGAATCTGAACCCCGAAGGGCAGATGGTTACAGGTTTTTATACTTTATCAGCCAGGATATTGATCATTCTCCTAAGTACACATTCTTCCCATCTCACGTATGCCTCATACACATTAACCCCTAGTGACAGGATACACTATATTGCCAAAAGTATTCGCTCACCCATCCACATAATCAGACTCAGTTGCGAGCAAATACTTTTGACAATACAGTGTATCTTGATTGCCTTAGAAGGATATGATTTTACCAATTTCCTGCCTCGACCTAGTCAGGTAGATAAGGTATTCAATCCCCTGTGGGGCGTTCTTGTCTGGCTTAACTTTACATTTATGTTAACCACCTACTTTACATCTTTCTCCTTCTATCCTGGCCCCTTTTTACAGAGGCACGATTTTAACGAACTGCATCACTGTTTGGTTGGGTGGCAGCAGCGCCTCAGATAGAAAGTCCATACAGAGAGTAGTGAGGACAGCCGAGAAGATAATAGGAAGCTCGCTTCCTGTCATTCAGGAGACTGCTTATAAGCGCTATGTGCTTAGCCCTCAAAGCATCCTTAGCAATAGCAGTAGTAGTAGACTTATATACCGCTTCATAGGCCTTTCAGGCCTCTCTAAGCAGTTTACAGAGAGTCAGCATATTGCCCCCAACAATCTGGGTCCTCATTTTACCCACCTCGGAAGGATGGAAGGCTGAGTCAACCCTGAGCCGGTGAGATTTGAACCACTGACCTGCTGATCTAGCAGTAGCCTGCAGTGCTGCATTTAACCACTGCGCCACCTTGGCTCTTAGAGACCCCACACACCCACTTCACGGTCTGTTTCTGTTGCTTCCTTCTGGGAGGCAGTTTCAAAATATTTCTAGCAGGACTTCCAGATTATGGAACAGCTTTGTTCCCCTATGCCATCCTTCTGGTAAACTTTCAAGATTTGTTTCTCTTTCCATGTACATGTATACATCAGTGGCAGGTTTCAAAATTTTTTAGAACCTCTTCTGTAGGTGTGGCCTGCTTTGTGGGAGTGGCTTGCTGGCCATGTGACCGGGTGGGTGGGAGTGGCTTGCCGGCTATGTGAACAGGTGGGAGTGGCTTGCCAGCCATGTGACTGAGTGGGCGTGGCCAACTTGTAAAATGTGGTGAAACTCACTTAACAATGCTCTTGCTTAGCAACCAAAATGTTGGCTCAGAAACTCTGGCATTTGAAGCACGCAAGTCTTAAAGCTGTCAAGTTACAAGACCCTTGCACCCCTAACCCTTTAGGAAAAAAAACCCAGCAGTGTTCAAACTTGACAGCTTTAAGACTTGTGGACTTCAACTCCCAGAATTCCTCTTCTTGCTCTTCATCTTGATGATGTGCGGACGGGTGGGGGGAGGGAGCGTGAACCAGTTCTAAACGGCACTGTAGATTTGTGGTACCTCTTCTATAGAAGAGGTTAGAACTGGCAGGAACCCACCCCTGTTATTCATCCAAACTACACTGTCTTATATGTGTCATATAATATATATGGGTACATGCATAATTTTCTATTTATTAATTTGTCTTGTCATGTCTATGTTTATATTAGAGGTGGAGACCAGAGGTGGTATACAGCCAGTTCGGACCGGCTCAGGTGAACCAGTAGCTCTGACAATCAGCCAGCCCCACCCACCCACACCTGCTCTATCCTTTCCTTTATTTCCTGCTTTCTAACTCATCTCAATTGCACGGCACAACTGATTCCCCCTCCCCCAGTTGTTTTACTTACCATTGCTGACTTGGAAGGTAAGCAGCCGAGCTTCTAAATGCTCAATTTTCAGCATTGTGCCCATGTGCAAAGTGTACATGCATGCAAAGCCTGCTCATAGAACCAGTTGTCAAACCGGCAGTGGAGTGGAGACCCTTTGAGAGCTGCATGCAACGTCATTGCATTTTAATGCATGGTGATTCGTGTACATTCAAAGTGGCGATAAAGTTATTCTATTCCATTGGTACAAAGCCAACTTGTGTCTTCTCACAAATCAAGTGATGGGTGTCTCTGTTTCATCCTCAGTGGGTAGAGAGAGCCCATTGAAGAAACCGCTGGCACCAAGATCCCTTCTGGAGTTGGATGGGATGGCAAAGGTTCCCTGAGCCATAGTTAAATTGCTCTGTGATTCACCACCCTTATTAAGTGTACAGGTTTATGCATGACTATTAGGAAATCAGTCTCAATGAAATCCACGGGTTTTATTCCCCACTGGCAAAGAGGCTCTAAAGAGCTCAGGCATGTCCAACTCACAGCCCATCAGCCGCTGCAGCCCTGGGCAGCTAGTAATGTGGCCCCTCAAGATAGTAAACCTTTAACATTACTATATGATTTATGTCCGTTAACTGTAGCAGTGGTGAGTTCCAGATCCTGTTGCAACCAGTACGCTGCAGTTGGGCTGGGCATTCACCATGGGCATGTGCCAGTGATGGGTTCTGGATCTCGTTCCAACCGGTATGGTTGGAACAGGCCCAGCGGCGTCCACATGGACACACACAGCACATGTGTACATGCACGCAGCTCGTCCTTGCGTCTTAGCACCTCTGTGAGCCTCCACAACACTCCAGCTGCTCAGCGGAACAGAGCACAGGCGCTGTATGTGCTGTGCATGTGCGCGGAAGTGCAGAAGATGTAAAAGACTGGTAAGGAGCTTGGATGGGCAGGTGGGTCCTCTAGAGTACCGTACCGGAACGGTATCCAGTGCTCCGGACTTGCTCCAGTACACCCGCACCAGAGCATACCGCCTGCAACCCACCACTGGCATGCGTGCTGCGCAGCGTGCACAAATGGCCCGTTTCCTTCAAATACAGGTAAGGAACGAGGGCCGGCGGATTGGCCCTCAAAAGCACCGTTCTGGTACAGTGGCTGCTGCTTCCAGCAGGCACTTTTGCGCGAGTACCGGGACATACCACCCGGAACCCACCACTGGTCTGTAGAGATTCTCATCCCGGTCGTGGTTGTCCCAAAGGTGTTTTTTCAGGAGGCAGCTGGGCTTTCTTGCTTTTTCTTTTGAAGACGTTTCGCTTCTCATCCAAGAAGCTTCTTCAGCTCTGGCTGGACAGTGAGGAATGGAAGGATTTATATTCTTATTAACAGCTGTCTGCGAGGAATATAAATCCTTCCATTCTCCACCATCCAGTCAGAGCTGGAAAAGGCTAAAAACAAAAAGCTAGGCTTTAAAAAAGGGCCTAAATGGGATACCATAGAGCCGGGACCACCCGTGATTTCTGCTACCGGTTGAGGTGAACAGGTTTGAACCAGCGGAATACCATCTCTCTCCATATTGTGAAGACTGCACAACTTTTTTTTCCTCCATTCCTTGTTCAGTTGCCTTCAGTTGTTCTAGCCATTGCATACCTCTCAGAAGCAAAGCAGGGGGAAAGGCTTTCTAATTTTATTTTACTTTGAAGTATAAGTGTATTATTTCTCACCTGCTACTTTATCTAAATTGGGTTGCTGTTAAAAGCAAAGAATAGGGCTGGTTTTCTTTTTCTTTTTTTTAACTTGGCAAATCTAAAAATAGGGCTTTAGACTGGCTGCTTAAGAAGAGTCATTATACCCTGCAAACTTCATAAATGTTTTCAAGTTCCTTCCTATCTGTTCATCTACATGTTTCTGTTGTCAGCACTGCCTGCTTAGCTAAAAATAACGTTACTGGCAGTCACAAGTAGCAACCGAATAAATGTTGTGTAAAGAGGGGGAAATTAGTAGATCAGTTGGGGGGGGGGGAGTTGGGAATGAGAGGGATGAGAGAAATGAAGATAATAAGCCAGTGTTTCTCAATCTTGGCGGCTTTAAGTCCTGTGGACTTCAACTCCCAGAATCCCCCAGCCAGCATAGCCGGCCAGATGGTCTTTGCGCATGCGCATGCGCATGCGCATGCGCATGACAGAACCCAGAAGAGAGCGGCTGGCTGGCGCACATGCATGCAATGGAACCCGGAAGTGCAGCTGCTCTCTTCGGGTTTTGTTGCTCCTGCGCTCTAGCACTAATGCACACACATACGTAAGCTTCTATTTTGGCACTTGATGCCCAAAAGGTTAGCTACCACTGGTATAAGGTCTTCTGCTGAAGCAGGTGGTTGGACTAGAAGATCTCCAAGGACCTTCCAACTCTTGTTCTATAATCCCAGATTGTTATTCTATAAACCCGGAAGTGCAGTTGGTGACAGTGCACATGCCCACAGAGAGGGCTCTGCGTGCCACCTCTGGCACACAGCATACAGGTTCACCATCATGGCTATAGGGTCTTCTCCTCGACCAGGGGGGGTTGAACTAGATAACCTCCAACATCCCTTCCAAGTTTCTTATTTTATGATGTTCTATCTCCTTGCATAAAGAACTGGGTAGAACATAGCTAATACAACTGTTTTTGGCCCTGGATCTATCATAATAAGCACATTGGGCAACTCCCCAGGGAATAACCATCATCTAAATATTGACCACCATGCATTTATTTTCCCTTGCCCCTAAGGACAAAGATTCTGGTGTTTTCCCTCCTAGTTTCCAGGGAATTCCCCCCCTGTTTCTCTTCCCCTGCTCCTCCTTCAGATCCTCTGTTTCTAAATATGATTTCAATGTTTGGGGATTCCCTAGAGATTTGGATATTCTTTAGAGGCAGATATTCCAGAAGAAAACCCTCTGAAGCAGTTCACACTATATATTATATTCACACAGTGTTAGAAAAATTATACGGGGCCAATTCAGAAAGCTCACAAATACCACAGGAGGGAAATTACTTTCTCCCCTTGCTGTAAAGTTGATATTTAAGAGTTGTTGCCCACAATCAGGAAGGTAGAGCAAAACCATCAAGATTAGTAACCAGTGGCAGTTCAATTCACATCAATTTTTACAGACCCCTTTTAAAAGCGTTCTAATTTGGTAGCTGTCACCACCTTTGAGGGCAGCAAATTCCACAGTTTAATTCCAGGTTGTGTAAAAAAAAAAAAGCTTTTTCCTAACACGGCCATCAATTTTCTTTACATTGGATGCATGATCCCAAGTTCTAACATAATGGTAGTGTGACGATTAAATTGAAATACAGTCATCAGTTAGTGAAACTCTTGTATGAAACTTTGTGTATGTATGTGAGTGAGTGAGTGAGTGTGTGAGTGTGTGTGTGAAACTCTTGTACATGTAATATTTGTTCCTCTTCATTGCTTTTTCTTTTCTGTTTAAACAAATAAAATCAAAAAAAATTTTAGGAGAGGAGAAAAGGAGATTTCCCCTTTAGCTTCTGGAACATTATTCAAAGCTACTGCATGTTATCCAATAGCTTCATTTAAATCCTAATAACAGATAGAGAGAATAATGCAATGCAAGGATTAAAAACTTGGACCAAAACCACTGGGGAATTTTGAGAATTGAAGTCCACACATCTTAAAAGTGCTAACGTTGAGAAACACTGCCTTTGCTCTTTAGAACAAACCAAGGTGCACAGCTGGGCTCCATCCTAATTCACTGGGATATCAAAGGATGGGAAGGAGAAACACACCCAGGCTATTACGCCGTGTTTCTCAGCCTTGGTTACTTTAAGATTTGTGGACTTCAGCTCCCAGATTTCCTCAGTATTCAATCATGCTGGCTGGTATATATTGCTATAGCAGGAGTCAGCAATCTGCGGCTCTGGAGCCGCATGTGGCTCTTTCATCCCTCTGTTGCGGCTCCCTGTTGCCGGTCAGCTCCAAAATTGATAGGGCTTTCGGTTAGAACAAAAGGACGCTGAACTAGGAGGAGACTCTATGGTGGGAGAACCAACTTTTGGTCAGCATAGGAAAAAGGATGCTGCGCTAGGAGGAGACTATGATGAACCAGACTTCCCTCATTATAAATTATGATTGGGGGTGTCTACTAGAAGAGGTCAAAAAAGTTATTCTTCAACAACCTAACAGTTTGAAAGCATGTAAAAATGCAAGTAGAAAAATAGGGTCCACTTTTGGTGGGAAGGTAACAGCATTCCGTGCACCTTTGGTGTTTAGTCATGCCGACCACATGACCACGGAAACGTCTTCGAACAGTGCTGGCTCTTCAGCTTTGAAACGGAGATGAGCACCGCCTCCTAGAGTCGGGAACGACTAGCACATATGTGCAAGGGGAACCTTTACCTTTATCTAATGAAAGGAAGAACCACGGGAGTCACAATAGCAGTGTTCCAATATTTGAGTGGCTTCTACAAAGACAAGGGGGGAATCAAACTATTTTCCAAAGCCCCCTAGAGAAGCAACCTAGAACTAAGGAGAAACTTCCTGACAGTGGGAGCGATCAACCAATGGAATAGAAGTGGTGGGTGCTCCATCTGAAATGGTACAGGGTCTCCTGCTTAAGCAGGGGGTTGGACTAGAAGACTTCCAAGGTCCCTTCCAACTCTATTAATCTATGAGCATTTATCTATGAGGATTGTGATAGAAGAGATGGGAAGAAAGAATCTACTTGAGAGACCGCCTCCTGCCAATCACCTCCTCGCGACCCATTAGATCACATAGATTAGGCCTCCTCCGAGTTCCATCTGCCAGTCAGTGTCGACTGGCAACTACACGGAGGAGAGCCTTCTCGGTAGTAGCTCCGACCCTTTGGAACGATCTCCCCGTGGAGATTCGCACCCTCACCACCCTCCAGACCTTCCGCACAGCCCTTAAAATCTGGCTATCCCGTCAGGCCTGGGGTTAAAGAATGTAACTCACCCCCACCCGAATGGTATGAATGTTGTGTTCTATTTTTAATTATGTATTGTCCTTATGTATTATTGTCTGTATCCCCCTCCCTTTGAGTTGTAAGCCGCCTTGAGTCCCCCCAGGGAAAAGGGCGGCCTATAAATAAATTTTCAAATACTCAAATACTCAAACGATGGCCAGTTGATTGTAACTGTGACTATGCCTGCCATCTACCCACCAGGAGGAATGGTGGCAGAACTGATCCTACAGATTGCATGCTCGAGGACATCTGCATACCTATAGCATGATTGCTGGGTGCCTGGAAGCCTCTGTAGCAAATGTTCATTTAATTGTTTACTACTTGTACAGAGTATGTTCATGCAATTGGGTTAAGAAAAAGAGAAACAAAACCCACACAACATTTTCATAATCATTGTTGAGAAAGAGATGCGGTGGCAGTGAAGAGTCTTACTATTTAATTGAAACAACCTGTCTAATGAGCTCAAAACAATCTCCTTCCGATGGCGAACTTGTTGCTTCTGTTCTGGAGACAATGTAAAGTGGCTGAACCAGTCTAGCTGCCCCGTACAGATGGGTGAAAGTTCTATGTTCCTTCTCATCTATTTCTTTATATTTGCTTCTAGGCTGTTTTTTTTTTAGGACAAAGCCTTCCCATGGCACAACGCACAGCATAAAGTGCAATATAATCCTAAAAATACGGCCCATTGTTCTGATAAAATAGGAGCAGGCAATCCTTAGGTATCCAGGGACTGCATTTAAGTATCTGGACAAGCAGGATTCTCCGTAGATGAGGTAGTGATCCAGTAGGGTTGAGTGGTTTCTGGGTTTTGTGGGGAGACACAGTTTTTCAGTCCAATGTATTCGAGAGACCAGCCAAATAAACTGGTCTTCTGTAACTCTCCACTGAATATGGCCAGATGTATGTGGGGTACACAAAGGATTCAAGATAAAGGGGTTTGCACAAGCCACCACAGAAAGCCATCGTTTAGTTAATGATGAGTGATTATGCAAACCACTCAGATTCTGGGAATTGGTCTTTGCATCTGACAATGATAGATCAATAGATCAAGCCAGTGGTGAAATCTATTTTTTTTTTTTGCCACCGGTTCTATGGGCGTGGCTTGGTGGTGGGGAGGGTCATGTGACTGGATGGGTGTGGCCAACTTTTTTTCACTTTTTAAATCATTTTTTTCCTGCCGGTTCAGGTGAAAATATATGTGTGTGTGTGTATGTGTATGTTTATCTATGTATGTATGTATGTATGTATGTATGTATACATACATACATACATATACACACACACACACACACACACACACACACACACACACACACATATATATATATATATATATATATATATATATAGAGAGAGAGAGAGAGAGAGAGAGAGAGAGAGAGAGAGAGAGAGAGAGAGAGAGAAAGAGAGAGAGACTTACGGGTATGGCTAGCTGATGAGAGCTAAATAGCTTGAAATAGATCTATACTAGTCTCCCTTTATTTATTTATCAGCACAAATGCAACACAAATGTAACAAGGCAACATAAAAAAATGGCTTTCTGCCTTGATGGCTCCCAGAGTGGGCCGATAGACAGAAAACAGAAGCAGTATGTTCCCTGCCGTATTTGGGCATACCAGGGATTGTGACACAATACATACCTATTTCCCTGGCTTAGCTGATAAAGGAGGAGAGTCTGTGGCTTAGTGGCTAATATAACTGCCTAATATGTAATACAGCCCAGGTTCAATTCCCAGTAAGGGTATGGCTAGCTGATGAGAGCTAAATAGCTTGAAATAGATCTATACTAGTCTCCCTTTATTTATTTATCAGCACAAATGCAACACACAAACACACACATCCATTTTTATATATGATATGATATGATACGATATGAAATATAATAAATATCATATCATATCATATCACATCACATCACATCACATCACATCACATCACATCACATCACATCACATCACATATAAAATATGGGCAAGCAAACTGGAGCTGTCTGCATGTACAAACCAGCTCACAGCAACTACAAATAGCCCTCAACTTACAACAGTTTAGTGACTGTTCGAAGTTACGACAACACTGAAAAGGTGACATGACCATTTTTCACACTTCTTCAACCCTGGCCGCATTCCCACAGTCACATGATCCAATTGCAGACGCTTGGGAACAGACTCATATTTATGACGGTTGCAGTGTCCTGGGTTCATAGCGTCCCCTTATGCCGACCTTCTGACCAGCAAAGTCAATGGGGAAGCCAGATTCATTTAGCAGCCATGTTACTAACTTAACAACCGCAGGGATTCATTTTAACAACTGTGGCAAGAAAGGTCGTAAAATGGGGCAAAACTCACTCAGGAAACATCTCACTTAGCAACAGAAATGTTTGTGCTCAATTCCAGTTTCAAGTAAGCTAAGGACTACTTGTAACTTACAGCCGTGTTCTTGTGTGCATTTTATGTAAATAATTGCAAAACGGGAAGGAATTAAATTCCTGATTGCCCAACCAACAAGCCGATGTTAATTCTATCCAACAGCTTTTTTGGCTCTTGGAAACAGGGTTACCGAGTTTCTTTCATGTTGCCCTGCTCACTTTGTGCTCAGCTCGGTGCGAAGTTCCTTTTCACTGGCTAGAAACGGCTTTTTGAAAGTCCCAGCTGTGAGTCAGGATTTTGGTTGTTTTTCTCTCCCGCTCTGGTACATCTTAAATTGCAAAACAATACTCAAACCAGGAAGAGGGTTATTTTTATCTTTCCCCCAGTGAGACACAAGTCCATCTCAAACTCAGAAACAAAGATTAGTTTCCTGGAATTTCTACCCTGAGATATGAAAAAGCAAGAAAGGCTCTCGTTGCTATCGTAAGCAAGAGAGAGGCAGGTCCAGTTGTGCAAGTTTGTTCCTGCAGCTAAACTGATCTGGGATGCAATGCAAAATTTGCATGGAAAAAACCCACTGTGGAGCATATCCCACAGCAGAGGCTCTGCTTTCCCTGAAGAAAGCATCAAATTCAATTCTTAACATTTCCAGAAAGTCGTTCTGAGCTCGGCTTCCCCAAAAAGCACAAAGCAGATTCCTGGTCCCGACAAAACCCCTTTTGTTAAACGAATGTGAATTCCTCTCATTCACGTTCTGCAAAGGCCTGGTAAATGGTCTTTCAAAATGTGAAGTTATGACCACAGACCTTATCTAGCTTGAAAAGCTGCCGTGTAAATATTTTCCAAATGAGATGTTGTGCAAGGAAAGACTTGGCACAGAGTCTCTGAGATTCATGGACAGATCTTCACACTCCTGAAACGAATGAACGAACAAACGAATTGTTTCCTGCAAAAGCCCACTCCCCTTTTGCTCCTCTTTTATTTCCAATGGGAGGGGTCATTCACCGTCCACCAGTGGCTTTACTCCAGTGGTGGGTTTCAAAAATTGTTTGAACCTACTCTGTGGGTGTGGCCTCCTTTGTGGGAGTGGCTTGCCACCCATGTGACCGGATGGGAGTGGCTTGCCACCCATGTGACCAGATGGGAGTGGCTTGTCACCCATGTGACCAGATATGAAGATGCCGGCGACACTTGTCAGAACCACCTTAAATTACCTCACACACAGCACTGGCATGCATAAGAATATGATGTAAACTTGTTTTTTAAAAGGCATCTTTGGTTTGCGTTAAAACAACTTCAACACACGGAATGTTCTGATTGCACCACAAACGCAGTAGTCATCCTTACCTTTCACAGAGGCACTGAGTTTTATAAATATGAGCATGATAGTGTAGAATAATCATATCCAAGGACCAGTGGTGGGTTTGAAAAAAATTTGGAACCTCTTCTGTAGGTGTGGCCTGCTTTCCGGGTCCACTGGTGGAACCTCTTCTAACCGGTTCTGTAGATTTGACGAACCGGTTCTACTGAATAGGTGCGAACTGGTAGGAACCCACCTCTGCTTTACTCCTAAGTTAACACAGATTTCTTAGCTGTGCTTTTCTTCTGGCAGCTCTGCACATGGAAACAGGCTCCAGCTATTCCTTTGCCTCACTGCTCGCTAGCTCTGAAGGCAGCTGAGAACTGTCAGATGGCCTTGACCCCATCTCTGCCTCTGACGCAGAGCCCTCGTCAAAGCCTTCCCCAGCTTCCAGGACTGGCCCATGTTCTTCCCCAACCTCCTCATTATCTGATTCTGCTGCCAACTCCATTGGCTGCTGGCAGGCCACAACAGAAGAATCTAGGAGGTCTCCTATCGTTGACTCTCTGCCACCAGTCATTGTGCATAAATCAGAAGCAAGCAACAAGTGGACACCAAATGTTTGGTACTGCCACTTGCCTCTCTTCACATCGATTGAGAATTATGGGGAACTGAAGTCCATAATATATCTCATTCATCATGAGGATGCCCATCCCTGGCATCAACTGGGCTAATGATCTGATTTGCTGTTTTTTGATGCAATCACTGGATTGCAAGCAAGCCTGGGGCAAGGACAGGATGATTGCATTCACACAACCCAATTGGGACAGCTGCGTATGGTGTTATGAAAATGGGTCAAGCAATCAGGTTAGGTTGGTATGGCGAACCTAGCCTGCGAATGTCATGCAGAGGGAGGCCCTAATATGGAAAAAAAATGCAAAATCTTGCAGGACTTATAGAGAAACTTGCCATAACAGATGAAGATTTCTGGGATCTTTCTTGAGAACTTCTTCCAATAATGGCCCAGCCAAAAACCTTGAAGAAGCCTGCGAAATGAAACTAAAGGCACTCTTTGGGACTGTACCATAACTTAGCTGAAACTTAGCTCAAGTAACTAGGCCTTTATGCCGTGTCATCATGATGATGCTTTTATCTCATCCCCAGCGCAGAGTCAAGTCAACTGAAGACATCTTCAGCTAGTTCCACTTTTCACATATTGCTTTTCCACTTCTTACAATATTTTCGTGCAGCGAAATCAACTTCACTGATGATGCTGGTGATGACACAGTCAGGGATGGGTAGTGAATGTCTCTTGTGGTGTACTTTAGTCTATGTAAGATACATCCACTCATATCCTCCACAACAATGGTGGGATTCAGCCAGTTCGCACCTATTCGGGAGAACCAGTTATTAACTTTCTAAGCAGTTTGGAGAACTGGGATTTGGAAGAAATATTTTGTTTTTCCCCACTCTACAGGGCTAATCCTGTAAGGAAGGCAAGAAGGAAACATTCTTTTGTTGTTTCTAGCCTTATCTTTATTGCCCTGCTTACAGAAACTGCCTCTCCGGTTAACCCTTATTACATTGGAACAGCTAAGGCGAAGCGCCCATCGATGTGAGTGACGTTGAGTTGGCCATACCTACTCAATCACATGACCACTGAGCCACACCCACCCAGCTGGTCATTAGGGGAGAGAACTGGTTGTTAAATTATTTGAATCCCACCACTGCTCCACAGCTATTTTGACCAGCTCCCGGATTCCTGAAGAAGCATTTACTTGCTTAATGCCTGACTAGAGCTTCTCAGAACATTTATCAGGTCTTACATAGGCCTCTTATGAACAAAGGTTTATGCTCTTTTGAAAGAAAAGACTGTTTTCTTTCAGTGTTTCTAACAGTGTTCCAATATCTCAGGGGCTGCCACAAAGAAGACCGTGTCAAACTATTCTCCAAAGCACCTGAAGGCAGAACAAGAAGCAATGGATGGAAACTAGTCAAGGAGAGAAGCAGGTTAGAATTAAGGACAAATTTCCTGACGGAACAATTAATCAGTGGAACGACTTGCCTCCAGAAGTTGTGAGTGCTCCAACACTGGAGGTTTTTAAGAAGAGATTGGACAACCATTTGTCTGAAATGATATAGGGTTTCCTGCCTGAGCAGGTGGTTGGACTAGAAGACCTCCAAGGTCCCTTCCAATAACATTATGTTATTCTGTTTTAAAACACAGGCTTAGAATCCTCCTGAGAGTTCACTGTTGTTGTTTTTTTAAAGAGTGCTATCCATTGCTGCCTATACTGGCTCAAGGATTGGTAGATACAACTTGACTGACAAATTCACCTCTTTTTTTCATAATTGCACCCAGGAATGGATACTCAGCAGTAGTATCAAAATGTTGACAGATACTGCTGCTAATATTAGAGGGAATGTATTGAACCGATACGTATTCTTGACATTTTATATGGATTTTGCTAAAACCTATAATTGTAAATAAATAAATAAATAAATAAATAAATAAATAAATAAATAAATAAATAAATAAATATGCATACATACATACATACATACATACATACATACATACATACATACATACATTCCCTGTTTCCCCCAAAATAAGACCTCCCTGGATAATAAGTCCAATCGGGCTTTTGAGTGCATGCGCTAAAATAAGCCCTCCCCTTGAAAATAAGCCTCCCCCAAAATATTGCAACACAGCAACAGCCATGAGGTGACCACGCTCGCTGCCTCCTGCATCCCAAAAATAATAAGACCTCCCCCAAAATAAGCCCAAACTCTTATTTTGGGGGTCAAAAGAAAATAAGTCAATGTCTTGTTTTCAGGGAAACACAATACACACACATATCTATATCTATATCCAGTAGTGGGATTCAGCCAGCTCGCACCTATTCGGGAGAACCGGTTGTTAACTTTCTAAGCAGTTGGGAGAATCGGTTGTTGGAAGAAATGTCATTTTGTTTTTTCCCCACTTTACAGGCTAATCCTGTAAGGAAGGCAGGAAGGAAACATTCTGGTGTTGTTTCTAGCCTAATCTTTATTGCCCTGCTTACAGAAACTGCCTCTCCGGTTAACTCTTATTACATTGGAACAGCTAAGGCGAAGCTCCCATTGACGTGAGTGATGTCAAGTTGGCCATGCCTATCCAGTCACATGACCACCGAGTCACGCCTACCCAGCTGGTCATTAGGGCAGAGAACCGGTTGTTAAATTATTTGAATCCCACCACTGTCTATATCTATATCTATGTATATATCTGTGTGTGGGGTGTGTGTGTGTGTGTGTGTGTGTGTGTGTGTGTGTGTGTGTGTGTGTGTGACAAATTACCAGGTTAGAAGGCTAGATGTGTGAATCCTGATTCAACAAACCATAGCTGGGTTCACACCTAGTACTGGTAGTCCTCGACTTGCAACCACAGTTGGGATCAGAATTAAGCAAGAGGGATGTTAAGCGAGTCATGCCCAACTGTATGACCTTTTGGTTGGTTTTTATAAAGTTTCATTGGGGTTTATTATAGCATAAAATACATTTGATTGTTTTTATTGCGTTTTATGTAAACCACTGCAATTGGTTGCAGTGAACGATGGGTTGATAAGTGAATCGGGGTTTCCCCATTGGCCTTGCTTGCCAGAAGTCAGCTGGGAAGGCCACAAATGGTGATTAGATGACTCTGGGATGGCGCAACCATCTTAAACACATGTGTGTTGCCAAGCGCCTGGATTTTGAGCACATGACTATGGCTGTTGTAAATGCAAGGACCAGTCACAAGTGCCTTTTTTCAGTGCCAATGTAACTTTGAATGGTGGCTAAACAAATTTTTGTAAGAGGAAGGCTACCCAAGCTAGTCAGAAACAGCCCCGTGATATCCTAGCATGATCTTTGCACCCAGTCAGATCCGAAAACCTCCGTCCTATGCGGTATACTGAAGTCTGCACGAGACCAACTGTTTTGTTTCTGCTTTGCTATTTTTAAAAGTTTCAGTTTTAGGTCTTTGCAGTTTTCTTTTTTAGGTTCTTGCTTGAAGCGTTAACTTTAATGCCTGGAAAATGCAGTCTCACGTTTTTTATTTTTGTTCTCTTAGACCTATGACCCTTGGGGGCTTTGCCACTAGAGAGGGTTTGTAGGTTCTCTAGTTGATCATTAATCTCTTAAGTGTCCCTTTCTCTGTGCTGCAAAAAAAATATCCAGACTCAGGGCAGCAAAGAAGTGTACAAAACTTTAACTCTTGGCTGCCAAACCAAAGGTCATTCATTTACCTTTTAAGACCAATTGAACAAGAACCGTACAATAAGTTCAGAGTCAGAGCTTTGAGCCTTATATAACCACTTGCTGATAACCTGGCATTGTCTGGGTATTTATTTATAAGAGAAAAATGTCTGGACCAGGGGTGGGTTCCGCCAGGCACTACTGCCGGTTTGCTCATGGGCGCGATGCAAACACGGACTTGGTGCACGCTGCACATGCAGTCCAATAAAAATTATTCTGCGCATGCGCAAAAGCAAAAAACAAGATGGCAGTGCCATAGGCCAGAGAACCAGTTCAGGGGCGTGGCAGGCCTGGGTTGCTGCCGGTTCTAGCAACCCAGGCCGCCAAACCACTACTGGTTTGGCAAAACCGGTCTGAACCCGTAGGAACCCACCACTGGTCTGGACCAAACATAATTTTTAAGGTTAGATTTTCCCCCTTACCAGAGGGTGCCCTTTTTTGGGAGTACTATGAAGCCGTTACCATGGCAACTCCATTGTGCTGTACAGTAGAAGCCATTTTATGGCAGTACGGTAAAAGCCATTTGAAGGCACAACAGGCTGTATCTTAATAGAACACACACCTCGAGGGGTGTTAGGTTTGGTTGAAATTGCTTGAGGCATTCCAGAGTTATGCTGGAACATGCACATACACACACACACAACCGTGTGTGTGTGTGTGTTTGTGTGTGTGTGTATTATTTTACCACCTCGCACTTTGTGGGCACTCAATTCTATGTACCCCTCTCCAAATTATAAAACAGGCAGTTTTCAGATTAAGAACAAGTTCCCTTCCTCTGTTGAACCTGAATTTATATTGAAAGGCTTGATTAGATTTTTCCTTCACTGCAAGTGGGGGAATGGATGTGTTTGTCATTCAGATCACCCCCAGTGATAAAAAAGACCCAGATACATAGTTTAGGGGGGGGGGCTGTCCTCTTTTTGTGGACACTAATAGCTCTGAAGAACATCTTTGGGGCTTTTGAGAATGACTAAGTCCAGACTCAGTCAGGAGAAATGAAGTCATATGCTGCAATGTGTAAAGTACGGGTGGGCAACTGTAGCCCCTTCACAATCTGTGGACTTCAACTCCCAGAATTCCTGAGATAGCTATGCTGGCTCAGGAATTCTGGAAGTTGAAGTCCACAGGTCAGAAAGAGGCCTGTGAAGAAGTTGTAAAGCAATTCTTGGAAATCACAAAAGCATCAAAGCTTGCCTTTCCCCCCTCTGCTCTCAGTCCCTTTTGTACTTGTTTCCAACATGCAGGGAAGTGACTGGGTTTCCCTGGCATCAGTTTGGGCAGAACGTGGAATTTTCAAAACTGGAAGAATGAGTCTCCATGGAAACAGAATTTTAAGTTCACCCGGAGCAGGAATTTATGGGAGAAAACACTCACCTGCTCACTCAGGTGTCCATCAGGAATAAGGGGCCTCGCAATTGGCCGACAGAAAAGTGGGAGTTAGCCAGGTTTCAACCATGAGTTGAATGTCAAGCAGCTCAGACCCCAACAATTAGTTTTGTTCCTTGAAAGAGAAAGAAAGAAAGAAAGAAAGAAAGAAAGAAAGAAAGAAAGAAAGAAAGAAAGAAAGAAAGAAAGAAAGAAAGAAAGACAGACAGACAGACAGACAGACAGACAGACAAAAATAGGCATCTGTCTGCAAAAATTGACAAGGAAACATATTGGATAATTTAAGGAGCGCTATATTAGCCATTGGAAATTGATCCACTGTAATGATGGAGCAGTTTAAAAACAATTTTAAAAAAACCAACATAAAAAATGCAATTATATTGTTGGTCTTTTAATAATAAAAAAAAAACAGAGCTTGAGGTCTCATTCTCATCTTCCTCTCTCTTACAATATAACAAAATGTAATATTTTCACAGTTTTTAAATGTGCCAAGTGCAGCTTAAACAATTTAAACATATCACGGGAGTCAGAAAGACAATGGAACAATGGGGTAGAATCTTTTAGTCTCAAGCTCCACCATAAGGGGAATTAAACAAAATTGCACTCTCTCCCACCTTTTATTTAATCTTTATATCAACCCCCTAATTTAGTCCTTAAGGGGGAGGGGGAAGGAAAACCATCCCCTAATGGTAGCAAAAAATCTGAATATTTATTTTGTTTTGAGTGGTTAATGCAGCCATCCTCTCCCCAGTACTAGTTGGTCTTCAAGGGAGTTTATAAACCATAGGTGTTTATTGTAGAGAAGAAAAAGTAGACATTAATTATAGTAAAAGAAAAGTAGAGAGCCAGTTTGGGGTAGGAATTAAGGCACCAGGCTAGAAACGAGGAGACTTTGAGTTCAGTCTGTGAGTTTCTAGTCCTGCTTAGGCACAAAGCCAGCTGGGTAACCTTGGGCCAGTCACTCTCTCCTAGCCCCAGGAAGAAGGCAAGGACAAGCCAGTTCTGAAATCCTGCCAGGAAAACGGCAGGGACTTGAATATCTGGATGTGAGGGAGGAGAGAATTGGTTTTATTCACAAAATGCTGCATTAAAGTCCCTCCTCAAGGGAAAATCAACAGCAATCAATTGAGCAAATGAAGCCCTTTAAATTTTTAGGAATTGTTTCAATCTCTAATATTGTTGGGGGCAGTAGTCAGCCTATTGCCCCCAACAATCTGGGTCCTCATTTTACCCACCTCGGAAGGATGGAAAGCTGAGTCAACCATGAGCTTCGTGAGATGCCAAATTGCAGGCAGCCTGCAGGCAGCAGAAGTAGCAGAAGTAGCCTGCAGTACTGCACTCTAACCACTGCACCACCACAGCTCAAGAAGACACCCTGGCTCAAATTACCTCTTTTCCTTCTTCTGCAGGGAGCAAATGTCTATCCCAAACTCAGGCAACTTGGAAGGTGAAGAAACAAGAGCCGGTGTGTCTTAATAGCGTCTCTCTGGATACCCAGCTGATACCAAAGATATCGGTAGGATTCATTACACGAAGAAAACTCTCCTAGTGGTTGGGATGTATATATCTTGCTCAAAGATAGCTTATCTTCAACTGTCTCAATTTCTAAAACATAATCACTCTTCTAAGGAGAGCTCTTCTCTTCTGAGAGCAAAATGATGTCTCTGAATGGCTTTTTCAAAACTGTGAAAATATTACGTTTTGTAGAAAGAGAGAGAAAGATGAGAATGAGATCTCAAGCTCTGTTTTTAATTAAAAGACCAAC